>NC_143179.1:16073106-16376136 GCF_047325235.1 Durio zibethinus
TAAATAAAAAATAAAATGATTATTTTTTAAAGAAATAAGTAATAATTTTAAAATTTTAAAATTAAAATAATAGTGACTATTATTAAAATTAATAAAAATAAAAAACAAGATTAAATATATATTTTTTAAAATAGTTATTAAGAAAAATTAAAAAAGTTCTTTTTTTCCTTAACAACTTTAGGTAAAAATATTTCTTGAATATTTTGTTAAAAATAATTATAACAAGATTTAAAATATTATTTTTTATTTTGTTAGGCTTATTTTTGGTTTAATTTGTTGTTCTCAAGTTCAATTTCTCTTACTTTTTTCTTTTTAATTGCAATTTTATTTTGTGCCTTTAATTTTGTTTAGTTTCCTTTTCAGTTTTGTAATTTTTTATTTTTAGTAAGCTTTCTATTTTTAGGAGCTATTAATTTTAGTAATTTTCCATTTAGGACTTTAATTTTAATAATTTGTAGTTAATTTAGGTTTAATTATTTGTTAATTTTTGTTAGATTCAATTAGGTTAATTAGTTCACTTGAAAATTTTTGTTACAACAAATATATTCAAAGTATCAAAATTGATATTTACCCTTAAGTTTAGAACTCCCAATCCTTGAAAAGATAATATCTAGAATACTTCTAATCTTTATTATTTTTATAACCCATACAATTATAGTACCCCTCAAGGGTAAGCAATTAGAAAGAGATGTGAAAGACAAACATATAAAATATATGTACTATTTGATTATGTTATGTTAATTACGTGATTGCATGTTCAGAACTAAAAGGCATGTGAAGGCATGTGAGGACATGTGATGGACATTGCATACATAATGGAACTTCAATTAGATAAAATGATATTCTAAGATGATGCTTATGATTAAGCTATGTTTATGCCTAAGGATATTGGATATAGTAAGAGTCTACATTAGTAGAGAGAAATGTGAAAGATAAACATATGAAATATATATACTAGTTAATTATGTTATATTAATTGCTTAATTGCATGTTCAGAACTTAATGGCATGTGAAGTCATTTGAAGGACACTGTACACACAATGAGACTTCAATTAGCTGGAAACATATTCCAAGATGAAGCTTATGATTAAACAATGTTTTATGATTTACCTTAAGTTATAGTCATCATGTAATCATTGAGAAAATTATTATTGATTGATCATAGGAAGTTAAATTTGACTCTTAGCATAATTTGATTTTGCTTGAAGACAAGTTAAAGTTCAAGTTTTAGGATATAATAATTCTATTTTTTATAGAATTATCTTAGGTTTTTATGCTAAATTATAATACTTCTATACTTGATTTTTGCTTGATTAAATCCATTTTCTAACAAAATGAGCTAATTGTCCTAATTATAGGAAAATGAAAGATTTAGACATATTAAATTATAAATACATTTGAAGGGGTAAATTCAAGGTCAAGTGGTTGAATTAAAGAGCTAATTATGGATGCCAAATTGAATCCAAGAAGCTAGCCAAAGACTTAAAGAAAATAAGGTAACAATGGCATCATTTTTGTAAGCTATTTGAAGGTTGTTTTGCAAGCTAATAAGAGCTGAATTTGAGCTGGTTCTAAGCTACAATTAAAGACATTTATTAAAGCTCAAAATGCAAATTTTATTAGCAAAATTTGGAAGCAAAAATAATGGTTAAGAGAGAAAAACAATGGATGTTTTCTGGCACACATAGTTTTTGATTTTTATGGTTAAAAAGCTACCAATTTCAATTTTGCATTAGCCAAGCCAAGTTCGATAAAATCCATGTTGATTTGAAAAAGCCTTTAAAGAGTTAAAAAGCTTTCAAGACCATAAAACAAAGCAAGCCACATTCTTTGAATGTCCAAGCTAAGAATCTTTTTTTGATGCATGAATGAGTTGCATAAAATTGCAAAGTCTTTCATGGTTTAAAAAGGTCATGATTTTGGAAGGATTTTTGGGTGAGAAATTTTCAAAGCTAGCTTGAAATTTTCCTCCTCTCCCATTGGATGACAAACGTGTACAAGGATCACCACATAAGAACCATTGACTTCATGTAAAAGAGGAGCCAACCTTGGATTGCCAGTTAATAGCCAATATTGCCAGATTCCATTTATTGTTGTAGCTTTTAACTTTTTTGGCTTTTAGAAAGAAGTTTTGCTTCAAAAGTCATAGAAGACATTAGCACACAAATGAGGAATGAATTTGAATAGAATTGGTACAAAAACAAAAAGTAACATGCATGAATTGGAACTATGGTGCATGATCAATCCCAATGTTGTTTGAATGGAGAAAGTCACCAGTTGAGAGCTCAGAGAACTTCAAAAATTAATCTTTGCTCAGCTTTATTGGCAACCAACACACCTCATACATGGTCATTTTGCACCTTTTTCATTAAACCAGCTCACATGAAGGAGAAATGACATGGACAAGAAAGCATTAGCATTTTTAATTTTTTCCAACTCTAGAACTATCCATGTTTAAGTTAAGATTTTGAGGGCTAAGTTGTAGTATTAAAGGCCATTGATTGCTTAAAAATTGACCTAGCTTTTACCTTTAAATATAATATTATAGGGCTAAGAAGATATAGGACCTTTTGAATTTTTCTTTATTCTTCTTCCTTGCCTTAGGGTCAGCTTAGTAAGCTGTAACCATTGCTGGTCTTTTTGAACTTCTATAGACTCCATTTTAGCTTTGTGTTCTTGTTTTTAAACAACCTTATTTGTGTTTTTAATTTACTTTTATTATATTAAACTTTCACTCTTTTAAATTTTAAGCTTTAAACTTTAGTTTCCTTTAAAGCTCAAACAAATTTTAGGCTTAAAACTTTAGTTTGAGATATCATCTAAGGGGTCCTAAATGGCTTGACTCTAATTTAGTTATTTTTATTTTTAGCTTTTATGTACTATTTTTAACCTAGATTTTCATCCATTTATGTTTGGTTTTAAGAGATGCTTACCTATGCATTTTTTGTTTGTTTTTAGGTCTATTTTCAATATATGTCTTTAGATTTAGTGTATCCTGCATATACCTTAGGTTATGTTAGCATTTAGACTGAAAGGTCCATGTTGTTCTCATTTTCTTGGTGTATGTTCAACTCTATTTTAATTTGTCCTTGTTTCATTTGGTTTTTAACAATTGGTTCCTATAGGTTTTTTGTTGCATTTTGAGTTTATTTTAAGTTTATGATGTTTGTTTTAATGTTTACTTGCATCTCATGTTATTTTTTCTTGCATCATGGCTCATAGGTTCATGTGGTAGTCCATTTTTTTTTATTTTTTTAGATATTGTGTTAGTTCAGTTTAGCTATTTTCAAACCTATAAAATTTCATTTTTAGGTTATTATTTAAGCCTTGTTTATGTCATTTACTACCATATAGGTTAGGTTGTATTTTTTTTTTGTTTACATGTTAGTATTTTAGGTGTTTGATGAAATGCTTACTTGAAATTTACTCTTTTCTTTTTCTATTTTAAATTTTAGTTTGGATAAGTTTTCAAATTTGGTTGCCGCAGTTAAATGATACATTTTAGGTCATTTTCATGTTAAATCATGTGCATTTAGGGTCTTACATGGTAGAGTAATATCTATGTTCATTTAAGGGTTTATTTTTAAAGTGTTTGACTTTGCATTTTTGTCTTTTTGCTAGGTTTTAGGGATTAATTTTTGTTGTTGTAAGGTTTTCCTTTCAACTCTCAGCTTGTTTAAATTGTTGTTATTTTCAAGCCTTTTTGCATGTTATTTAGTTATGTTATTTAGCTTTTGTAATGACTTAGTGTTTAATTACCTTAAATTTCATATTTATAAGTAGTTTACATGTAGTTTTGGTTCAAGTTGTACCATGTATCTTTCATATTCAATTTATATGTTAAATTAGGTTCATGTTAGTATATATTTCATGCCTTTATTCATCGTGCATATTACTCTATGTTCATACATTTTACATGCCATTTAGGGTTTCATCATGTTTAGGGTAAACTTGCATTTTTATCTATTGCTTAATTAGTTTACTTCATGCAAATTTAATTTTAAAATTTTAATTTTGTGTTAGTAGACAATTGTTCAGTTAGGGCCTTTTTATTTGAAGTTTAAAAGCTTTTCATTTTTAGTAACTTTTTATTTTAGGTAATTTTCTATTTTTAGTCAGTTTTAGGATTAATTTATGAATTTTCATAATTTTTTAATTAGGGTTAAATTTCACTTGGTACAATTTTTAGGTTTAATTAATAGGTAATATAGGTTTCATTTAGTTAATTTAGCTTAATGAAACAAAACTTCCCCTTTAAACAAAATATATCCTAAATATCTAATTTCAACAATTCACAATAAGCTAGAAACCTAATCCATGAAGAGACGATAACTCAAAATGCTTCCATTCTATATTACTTGTGTGGTCAATACACATACGATACTCTTGCATAGCCAACATTAAGTTTTTGATATTGTTACCGGGGATTAGCGCACTTAGTTTATTGTTCATATTGATACCACACATACTAGGTTGTAGTTTGGTTCACTTTTTCTTGTAGATAGTTCTTAATTTTTTTTTTGATTATCTATTTTGGATTTTGTTAATCTGTAAATCTATGGTTGGCCTATACTTAAAGGTAGAACCTTGATTTGAAAAGAAGAGAGAATCTAGCTCCACTTAAAACTATGGTCGATGCCATTGATAATAGAAGTTTGTAGAATTATGCTGTGCCCAATATTAATGGTTTTCAACTAAGTATAAGATAGCTAGTAATTTGAGCAAACAATTTTGAAATCAAGCTCACCATAGTCCAAATGATCCAAAACTTAATACAATTTGGTGGTCATACTAGCAAAGACCTGAACACATATTTAGGAAATTTCTTAGAAATATGCAACATATTTAAACATAATGGTGTCTCTTATGATGTCATTAGACTTAGGTTGTTCCTTTAACTAGCTTACATTTTTACCACTAGGATCGATCACTACTTGGGATGATTTGATCCAAAAATTCTTGCAAAAATTCTTTCCTATTGTTAAAATTGCAAAGCTTAGAAATGATATCATAATTTTCACTCAGTATGAGTCTAAGTCCTTTTATAAAGCTTGGGATTGGTATAAAAAACTGCTTATGAGGTGTTCTCATCATGGCTTACGAAAATGGCTTAAGCTTCAAAGCTTTTATAATGGACTTTTAGGACACATTAAGAGAATCATAGATGTTACAGTTGCTAGAACCTTCATGAGCAAGTCCGTTGATAATGCTTTTAAGCCAATCAAGGATATGTTAGCCAACCACTATTAGTGGAAATCTGAAAGATAAAACACCAGAAAGGTTGCTAGAGTCTACAAGTTAGATGCCTTTAATGCCATTACTTTTCAAATAGCTAGTTTAGCTAAGAAAATAGGATCTAGTCCTATTCCTATTTCCACTCCTACCCCCGACCTTGATTAGTTCAGTTAAAATTCATTTCCTAGCTATGATATGTGTGGTGGTAGTCATTCAATAAATAGATGCCCTATTAGATTAGAGTTTATTTATTCCACAGCTCAATCTGTTAGATAGTAAAACAATCTTTATTCCCAAACATACAACCCTAATTAGAAGAATCATCCAAACCTTTCATGGATTAACAATTAGGGTCAACCATTGAATTCCAAACCTTTGCATCCTTTAGGTTTTCAACAACCCCAATTCCTTAAAACCACCAGCCACCACTAGCACCACTTCCCTTTCAGGAAAATAAAAGCTCTCTTGAAAACACGTTTTCTTTTATGCTTCAAATCGAAAACAACATGTTGATCAATCAAGGTAACTTTATCCAAGGTCAAGCTTCTACCCTTTAAAGTCAGGCAACTACCATTAAGAATTTAGAGGTTCAGATAGGGCAATTAGCTAGTTTCTCAGTAGCCATCCTCAGGGTACCTTTCCCAGCAACACTAAACATAATCCTAAGTGGAAAGGTAAAGAATATTACAAGGTAATATATCTTAAAAATGGTAGTAAGTTGCCTAGAGACCTTGGTAGGATCACCTCTATAGTTGCACTCACAAAGCTTGTTGTGGAGAAAAAGAAAGTAAAAGAGGAAGAATAAAAGAATGATGATGATGTATTACTTTAACTAGTGAATATTCAAGAGAGTAGCTCATTTATGCCTAGTTCTAGCAAGCTAGAACCTTATAGGCCACCCATCCCATTCCTTTAATGTTTTTAGCTACAGAAATATGATCAATAATTTTCTAAATTCTTAGAGGCATTTAAAAAAGCTTCACATTAATATTCCCTTTACTGATGTCTTGGAACAATTACCCAGCTATGCTAAATTCATGAAGGAGATCATCTTTAAGAAACATAACCTGAAAGACCATGAAACTATGGCTTTTATTGAGGAGTGTAGTGCTATTATTCAAAGCAAAATTTCACCTAAGCTTAAGGACTCAGGGTGCTTCACTATTTTTTGTATCATTGGGAAATTGTTTTTTGAAAGAAAACTTTGTGATCTAAGAGCTAGCATTAATCTATTGCCCTTATCAATATTTAAGCAGCTTGATTTATGTGAGATTAAATCCACTGTTGTCAGTCTTCAGCTTACTGATAAGTCACTTAAGTATCCAAATGGAGTTGTAGAGGATGTTTTGGTAAAAATTGATAAGTTTTACCCCTTAGCTAATTTTATGATCTTAAAAATGGAAAAAAATACTGATAATCCTATTATTTTTAAGAGATCTTTTTTAAACACTAAGGGGTGATAATTGATGTTATGAAATGGGAACTTACTATGAAAGTGCAAGATCAAGAAGCAAAATTTGGTGTTTATATGTTTAGTAAATCCTAGAGGACATTGATGGTTGCATGCCCATTAATGAGGTGAGAGATGAAAATTTTGATGATGAAAAAGTGGATGAATTTTTAAAAAGAATGACAACATGTAATATTTTGGATGATGAAGAGATTATAGAGTTTCTGCAATGTCAGATGATGCAGAGATTAAAAGTCTGTTAAAAGGGATGCCAATAGTGAAACATTTGAATAATGATGAAATTGATGAGTTTTTAAAGGATGAAAGAGTGAAAAAGGTGCTTGATGAGAAGAATGGTGATAAGGAAAAATTAGAGGTTACATAGCTTCTTTTAGATGTCTTTATTTACTCGAGCTCCACCATGAGATGCTTGACACTCCATCTTCTACATTTTCCAATGTCGATAGGGTCATGGAGACATCATTGACTCTTGGACTTAAACTGAAACTCATATATCTCTACCTCTTAGAAAAAAGACATGAGATTTTGTCAAAGGAAGGCTTGCTACCTGTTAACACACCACCCATCATTAAGCACCAGCCACGCTTGGATTTGATAGTGGATGATATAATAAAAAATGAAATGATTAAGTGGCTGGATGTGAGAATCAATTTGGTGCCATCACTAGGGCCAATTTAGATTGAGAATGAAAAGGAAACTCAAGCTAAGTGACTGTAAATTCAACATGTCTTAAGAGGTAACCCAAGTTTTTAATCTTTCATTGCTTGTTACTTTCTATTTATGTCACTTTGATTTTGTTAATCTCTACTTTTCTATGCCATGCAGATATGAATAAAAGGCATTTTGATGGCTCACACGATGAGATCAAAAACAATAAAAAAGTTTTACATTTACTACTTTTATTTATGCTTGCATCTTTATTTTCTCTAATGTACAGTTTGCTTATATTTTGAATATAAGAAATAATAAAGCCAATCATGGAAGCTTTAAGGAAATCTTTAACCACATGGAAGTATTCTACAACCTTCTATGTTTAATTTTTTTCCTTACCTGCACATTAAGGATAATGTGATTTTCAAATTGGGGGTAGACAAAATTTGTGCCAAAATTTTTTAAATTTTTTAATATTTAGGAAAATTGGAAAAATCTCGTTTTCTTTAATTACTATCAAGTAAAAAAATGATTTTTTGGACTTCACCAAAGAGTTAAGATAATCATAAAATCAACTTTACGAATAAAATTTTGTTTGGATAATCATAAAATAATAAATAATTATAATAATTTGTAAAAAAAATATATTTATAATTAGTTTATAATTATGTAAATCATACATGTCATTGGTGAATAAAAAAAATCTTATGATGAAATTTTAGAAATTTTAAAAATGGTCAATTTTCTAAAAATTTCTTAAAAGAAGATATTTTCTATAAATCATGCCAATGCATTAGAGAATTTATAGAAAGTGTAAATAACAAATTTTTACAAAATAAAAAATATTTTTTGATAAATAAAATTTTAGGAAATTAATTTTAAATATTGAAAAAGGCGTATTATCAAAATAAAATGATAACACATGTTAAAGTGGTATTGTTCTTTGAACAAGTAATGTGGGGGTGCTAATATCTTTCACACTTGTAGCTGTACTCTTAAATCCAAATCTTGATTTCACAAACCAATATGTTATTTAGTAAATCTTAATTAATTTTGATATTTTTATTAAAAAATAATCTTTTGGGTAGCCAATCACACTCTTATCAAAAAAGATTAGTGACGATTTCGTAAATTTTCTTCAAATCTAGTGATCAAGTCTTTTCGAATAAAAAATCATTATGACAAGTGGTTTGACATCATAATTGCAAGATGATTTTATACAAGGCTTCATTGTATCCTATACGAACCCTTTGCATACTATAACTAGTGGGATGAAATAAGCCCAAAAGAAAATGAAATTTGTAACACATTTTGAAGCCATTTCTTTCTAGCTTTTTATTCTCCATTTTGGTTCCAATACAAGACTACTTAACTGTTGTTGTAAGAGTTTTTCATTAGCAACTAAAGATTTGAAGAATTCATATAATAGAAGTTGATCTTCTAGTTTATTCCACCTAAATTAAAGAGATTAATCCCATTTGTTAAGATCAAGTCTTCCATCCCTTGAAGTAGATTTTTCTTGAACAAAAAAACTAGAGAATTCTTTTTTTTGAGAATTTTCAAAAATTATAATTTTCAAGTTCATAAATAAAAATTATTATTAGTCTTAAATTTTTTAATGTTATATTTTACTTGAAATTTATGTTTGTAACCACTTTAATTTATTTTCACTTTTCGTTCTTTCACTCTCCCTTAACCTTATCTCATTTTCCTTCACCCTCAATTCTTATTTTAATTCTTCTATTTTTTTAGTTTTAAAAAAATAAAAAAAGTCAACATGACATTTTTATCACGTGCCAAAATTTTGTCAATAATTTTTCGGTAATATCAACTTGATATTAACAAAGTTAGTATACAAGTAATGTGATTAACAAAACTGAAGTTCAGATATCCGATTGCAATTTTTTATTTTTTAAGTATCAAATTGACCATAATGATATAATTCAAGTACCAAATTACTAATTAATTATATTAAAATAATTTATTGAAATGATTCAAAATCATATCTTGAGCTAAGTCGACTTAATTCATATTTCACATTTATATGAAAAAATATGGGATTAAAATGTTGATATTATTCAGTATCATACAATTAATAATTAACAGAAGATAAGTCATATACATCAATTATGCAACAGAATATATAAATAAACAACATAGCTGAAAATATCAAAAAATCATACTTATGTTTGTGCTTGTAATTTAAAATTTTGTAATCACATGACATCTATTTAGAATCAAACCAATACTTAAAGATCTTGTCATCTTAAGTAAAATAGCCCTTGGTTGTCTCTACAACTAAAAAATAATAATAATAATACTCAAACCACCCAAGTATTTGTTCTTTAATGGTGATCTATGTAGCAACTCTTGTCAAAACCTTCTTAAGAAGGGATTCAAATTTCATGCTAGAAAGTGTTTGATTTCACAAATAAAAAAGGAAATCAGTTCCTATCTTGGCTAAAATCAGGAGGAGGAAAAAATAACTTTTTTGCAAAAAGGAAGAAGGTGTAGCTAAATCTAGAAAGAATTGTTCTTCTATAACTTGCTCTTTTGTCTTACAATTTTATGATTCTCAATTGCCTAATGACTCATGTGTTTGGCTAGAGTCAAAAGATCAAGTTGGCAATGAATATAAACTCAAATTGGTCAAAGATAATCAACATATATTCATAGATCATGAAGATACCTAACAATACATCATGCCCACCTAAATATTGAAGAGTAAAAATAGTCTTGACTTAACCTTTAAATTTTTAGTCTATTAGAGTAATTCAGTCATTTTATCCTATATCTCGAAAGGCCATGAGCATGGTTTAGTATCTACTCATAATATTCTTTCATGTTAGGCTTAATCAGCCTTTAGCAAGAAAATTTTTTTGTCTAAATTCATCATTATACTTTAGCCAAAGATTTTATAAGTTAACTAAAGCTAAGAATAAATTATACATATCCTTTCATACTACTTAGCGTGATGAACTCTTTCTTGATTACTCATCCACCTTTATGTGCTTCAAACCATACCAAATAGCACCTTTTATAGGCATCAGGTGGCTTGACTTGTAAAAGTGTCAAAATATGATGATTCACATATAAGATGACCTGGTGTCTCAAGTCAACTTACATATGAGGACATTTCCATAGACACTTGTATAAGCTACCAAATAGAGTTCTCATAGTGGATGATATTCAGTGAACTTTTTCTTTAACAAACACCTATACGTCATCTCATATCCATTGGTTGCTTACTTCACAAGTAAAGAAGTTTAACATACACTAGTCTCTAAACATTATTGATACTTTGTCTCAAGAATTCATTAACTATTAACAATTTAGATATATGACTTTGACGCATCAAGATCCCCTAATGGTAACTCTTTATAATTCCTTTGCAAGTCCATTGTGTTTTTGGGTTTTGTCTAATTAGCATTTTGATAACTTTTTATCCTCATACTAATAATGAAAGAAAATTTTTAATCACTAGAATATAGTGATTAGTGCAACTTAGATGAATGTTCGTAAGCCAACTGACAGGATTATAAGGATGATTAATCATCCTCTAGGTATAAGATGATTCAATTCTTTCAAAATAAAAAAAATTATTTTTAATCAATGGGATTAAACTTACATATCTTATTATAAAGAAAGAATAATTTTGATTAATAAATAAATTATTCTATCATAATTCTTGCATATGTCAAATAGAATATAGGATGATATTATTTAATCTAATACTATTTATAATATCATTTTATTTTATTCTATCATAATCTTATATATCAAACACATTTTAAAAGCCTAATACTTTATTAATAAAACATTTGTTTGTTGGATTTTATCATTGTATTTCAATTTTGTTAATTTTTGCCATTGCACATTTAAATTTTTTAATTTTGGGCATAAAGTAATAGAATAAAAACTTCTTATTGGCATTAATAGAATATTTCACAAAATATTTAGTTTTTTTTTCAATAATCATCGAAATTGATGTTATATAAATAAACGAAATTAAAAAAAAAAGTTATCTATTCCAAAATTTGAAGAGGATATTTTGACGATGATGACGCTTCACTCCTAACATGGATCTTTTATTCATGCCAAAAATTAAATAAATAAAAAAGATAAAAGAAAAAGAAAGGATTTGAAATGTATATAGCATTATAAAGATTCTCAAACAATTCAGGAGTTATCCATGTTTTTTTCAAAAATATAAATTGTAAGATTATGAAAAATAATTTAATAAAACTTGCATTCAACCTATTAGAGAGGAAAACTAATAATTAATACTTGTGTGGAATAAAATAAAATAAAAATTACCTTGCAAAGAGAATTGAAATTAATGAAACAAAAAGAGGCCTGCAATGAAAGCTTGAAATAGAGGCCTGCACTGAAAGCTTGAAATAGAGAATTGAGGCACTGTGATAGAGAAAACGTCTAAGATGGAAGGTTGAGAGAGAGCTTCTAAGTTTGGGAGAAGCGTGAATGAGAAAGGTGTGAAGAGATAGCAAAAGTTTGGGAATTAACGATAGTGAGTGTAAAGTTGACATTAACGGCAGAAAAGAAAACTTTTCGATAAAAATACATGGCAAGTAAAAGGACTCGCTTGTGGAGTCTTCAGTTTCCACTGATAGTGGATTGAATAATAATCCCTTCTGGGATTCAATCTAACGCCCCATTTGGATTGAATTACAATCGCGTTACAGTGCAATGGAGTAACGTTTTGGTGCAATTATACTATAGTTGGCTATTTGAATTATGTAGCTGTATTTCAGTTGTACTTATGTGACATCAGTGAGGTAAAAATTTTTCACTAGTGGGGAAAGTGGCAGTGAGTCACCATACCTCACTTTGGACGCTTTTGTCCTTATTAATATTTTTAATTCAATTTTATTAATATATATAATTTTATTAAGATTAAAATAATTATAAGTGAATTTAAAAATAACATTTTATATTTGCTCATTATTTTTTTTGTCTATTTGTACCTTTAAGTAATTAATTTTTTAATATTTTAAATGCTAAATGAATTTAAAATATGAATTAAAATAAATTTTTAATTTACTTTAATATTAGTATCTCTAATATTTATTTTCATTTTCATCTTATTGCCACTACTAGATTTATATCTAAATACATATTTTATCATTAATTTTAATTTCACCGCTATAATATATAATCTCAATATTATGATGATTAATCTTACTACTATCATTATTTTCATTCTCATCAAAATTAATCTTATTACTCATTCAAATGAAAACTAAATCACAAAAATTTCACCTTGTGACATAAACATTATGTGGAGATCCACTACCAATCCTTATAAGTTGTGTTTGTTTGACTTTTGTTTAATTTTTAAAAATATTTCATACAATTTATAAATATGAAACATTCAAATATTGAATTTTTAAGATGACAAATAAAAATGAAATATTACATAAAGATGACGATGCATTTTACTCAATAAGTTTGTTAGTAGTGACTTAATCTTTTAAAAGATTAAAATCAAATTTGTCACTATAAATCATGAAAAATATATATAAGTAAATAGCACATGTGATTTTAAATATGTATATTTATAAAAATAAATAACACGTGTAATTCTTAAATTGTGAGCCAAATTTCATTTTGATTCTCAATATTCTTAAAAGATTTTATAATGATCTCTAATAACTCAAATATATATTGTTTTGATACTCCAATTTAAAATATTTTGCTTGTATTAAGAGCTTAACATCAACCTTTACGTTGCATCATGTCTCTCGCTGTCTCTCTCTCTCTCTCTCTCTCTCTCTCTCTTCCCCCTTCATAGTCTCCTTGTGGTTTTGACACAAATTAACCACATTTTACGTAAACAAACTTTTGAACACGTCTAACTAACCTAGGAAAATCCCACCATAGCCCTTCCACCCTGCAACAACAACAACAACCACAACCTAGGAAAATCCCATCTCCGATCCCATTAATCAATAACATGGATCATGATGACAAAGAAACGCATTTTATTTGAATCTTTTCCTGGATTTCCCAAATGCCTGAACCAGATCCTGAGGCTGGCCGCACATTCATATGGACCCTCAGTTGCATTTTGTTTATCTGTATTGCTGCTGGAGGTGGCTGCCTTTTGGCCTACTTGACCGTTCCTGAATCTCAATCCTCTCTTTTGCTTCCTGTTCTTGGTTTTACCCTTGTTTCCCTGCCCTGGATATTTTGGATCATAACTGTAGTATATCGGATAACGTCAAGGGCCTTTGGATTCAGGATGGTAATTGGTAGCTTGTATGGTAATGGTAGTGTTGCGGCCAAAGGTGTTGATGGTGGTGATGGTGATACAGCTGCCAGTGATAATGATATTAATGGTGCGGAAATTCTTGATTTCAATGCCAAATCACCATCAACTTCTCTTGAGGATGATCGAAGGGACGCTGAATTTGGTGAAACTAAAAATGGTGATATTGGCCAAGAAAGAAATATCAAGAGAGCTGGTAGCTCTTCCTCAAGCAGTTCAAATTCCGTTACTTCACATGAAAGTGAAATGCCATTGGCCGTATCAATGGCATCATGATTTGGTGAACCATTTGCAAAATTAATTCCAAGGAAGCATAACAGGATCAATTGCATAGGGTTGGATCTCAAGCTATGATGATAACTTTTCACCAGGAAAGTTTTTTTCTTTGCTTCTTAATACATACACATATATATAGACAAATGTTCATAACTGTAGATTATAATTATACTGATATTTTAAGATCCCAAGTTGTTTCTTAAATTCGATATGAAGGTAGCACTTTTTTGCACAACCAAAACTTTTTTTCTTGGTATGAGAAATGCACATTTGACCCAAGAAAGAAGAATTCTGGCCATTCTCAGTTCTCACTGTATCATCTTTCCTTAACCTTTCAAACACAACATTAGACTAATTTTTGTGTTCCCCATCCTCACTTTTTTCTTAATTTTTTTCCTTAAGCCATTTAAGGATTTTTTTTTTTTTTGTCATATAGATGTGACATTCTTTCTTTCTTTAGTGATTATTGTATAAACTCTATCATTGTTTGCAAGGAAAATTATTGCAAAACCATTGCATGAGTTTGCTTCTCTATCTTCTATACTATATTCATTTTTTTTTTTGTTCTTGATTTTGACAAATATATTCTTAGAGCTGGCAATGGTATAAGGTTGAAGTTTTTTACTGCTTTCCAAGTCTAAATTTTCAAAGTAAAGTTGGAATGATAACAAGAACAAAATGGCATTTGCTTAGGGTAAAACTTAAAAGGAAAGAGGCAGGAACATTTCATATATAATTTTTTATTACAATCTTATAATTATTCAATAATAGTAAAGAGTTATGTAAGGACCTAAGGCTTATAAATGTGAATTCTTTATAAAATTTTGATGGATCTCGATTATTTTAAATTGTAATTAGTTAATTATAATACAATGATTGTAGATTATATGTTTCGAAAAAAAAAAAAAAAAAAACTAAGTTATAAGCAACTTACAATTTATAGCCCATTGAATCTGTAGGTGTTTTAGGTTGGAGAGTGACACATATTATTACAGTGAATTGGTTTAATTTTGATTGTTATGTTGATTTATCAATTGATTTATTTAATTTTACAATGCTTGTTTTAGAATTTCATTGCAAGACTCTTTTTTATTATTTCTTTATTTATTCTTTCTAAAACTTGTAATTTAAAATTTTTTTTGAACCATGTAATTTTAAATATTAATCTCCCTATGTGATATTTGTACTGTGCACACTAAGATGGTATTATGTTTATGAGTGATAATAAAATTCATATGGGTGTTATAATTATTGAGCTCATTCTACTCAAAACTCTATTGTTTTTATGATGTTAGGTTTTTTTACCCACACATTGCGTGGCTATTTCTTGATAAAATTGTGAATGAATCACCTTTTTAAAATATATTCATCAAATTATATTCAGAACATGGCTTTTTTTTTTTTTTTTAACTCTTTGGATGATAGAAACAATTCTTTGAAACTAATAATATAATTAGTAAAGATATAATTTATGTAATTTTATAATTTTTAGATTCATTCATAGTTTGTTCATGTACCAAAAAAACTTAAGAAAGATAATTTATTTTAAAATTATAGCACGACTGATGGAAGAACAAGTAATTATCAAATTGTACAAAAATAATTGCTAAAGGAACAATTTCAACCAACACTTGGAGAGGGAAAAGGGAAAAAAAAACTTGTACAAGTTTGTAGGTGGAGCAACAGAAAGAAAGATAGTAGGATATATACTATCTATAAAACTTGTGGCAAGGAAACAAATATTAAATACAAGTAATGTTTTTATACATTGTTATCCTATAATTTAATTATGAATTACAAATGTTTATCTCCTATCATTTTCTAAATAATGGAATATTACTGTTTGGATTATCAAATTAAAAAATGATATCTATTAATAGTCAGACAAGTAAGGATAAAAAGAAAGACTACCGATGATTTAGTTGGTACTTAAGAGAAAAAGAGAGCACAATTTCAAAGGCAAGTGCAAGGGAAAGCATAAGATATAGTGAATGATATTGAAAGTTTTTAAGTTTTTTTTTTTTATGCTGAAAATGACTTTGTGATATAATGACCGAATGTTTTTAATGATATGATCCTTCGTCAATTGAAGAAAGTTTTATTCAATCCTTGTGTTGATGTTTAAGCAATATGACATCAAAAAGCAAGTTTGGTAGTTCCTTTCAAATATGCTGGTTAAACAATGACGACATTTTTAAATTTAATAAAAAAGGAGAATGACATTTTAGTTCATTAACTTGACCAATCATGACAAAAATAAAACAAAAAAAAAGGTTAAATTTCTGATTCACATCAAACAACTATGGAATATATTAGTAGAAATTGGCTTATACACTTAAATTATTTTCCCTTTTTTTTTATACATCTTCTTAAAGAAAGGCAAGCATCTTGATCTGTTGATAAATACTAAAATTTTAATTTAGTGACCATATCATAATTTAAATCCTAACAATCTCAAATAAAACAATGACATGAAGCCAACCATTTTTTTTAAGAATTTCTAAATACAACTCACTTTTTACTTTCAACACTCATTTGCTAAAGATAACTAAAATTTAAACACAAAATATAAAACTTTACTCTTCACAACCAAAACGCAATCACACCCATTTATTGTAACACACCCTTCTTTTTTTCTTATAAGCTCTTTCTCTCCCTTCACCAATCTTAAACACAATCTCCATAAAACCTTACTACCATCCTAAAACTTCAATCAAACACTAAAATCTCAACTTTTGGACAAAATCAAGAAAATTAATTTTAATATAAGGGTAAATTGTATTTGACTTTTGTTTGATTAAACTAAATTGAAATCTAGTAAGTTGTATGTGATTTTTGTATAATTTTATGATAAATAGAAATGTGTTTCCATAAGTTTTCAAAAGAGAATGAAAATTCATAGTCATCCTTATTTGAAAGATTATAGAAACGTAATTTTTATATTTAAATAAATACCAATGAATATGCATAACTATAACTTTTAGAAGTTCACTAACATGAATATTCGTAACTTTTAATTCATTATGCTTTTATAATTCAATATCGATATTCATATATATATATATATATTTACATATTATTTAATATTAATATAAAGTACATTCAATTTAAGGTTACTTGGAATATTTGCTTTGAATTTGTTTGAAAGAAATAGTTGAAAGACAATGTTGACTTTTTATTCTATCACAACATATTTGGCACGAACAAAAGGAGTAGGGTATATAGAGGTGGAGTACATGATGCAATTAATCCTAGTCCAAGTATGAGTTAAAGGCATTTGATAGCATTTGAGATGAAATGAAGTGTCAAATAATCTAATATTGAGCTAGTTGTTAATGGTGTTGAGGATGATGTTCTGTTTTAGAAATACCTCCATCCACTAACATGATGATAGGATGGAAATGATGCAGATGAGCTGTTTGAGCTTTTCCTTGAAAGCCTAACGATACGTCTACCCTGAAGAGCTTTAGATCTCATGTTGTAGTGAATATATGAAATTGCTAGGTAATAAATTCAATCATATAATTTGTTTAAACTTTATTTTTGTTACTTAATGTTTATGAAGTTAATAATTAAATTTTATTTATTGTTATTATAGACATGGGGATCCGTTTAAATTAATTAACCATGGGCCAAAATTATAGCATTAACCTTTAGATGATTTTCGTAAATGTATCTATGCCAATGTAGCTCAATCAAAGTTGGTGTCATTGATTGAGTGCACCAATGGTTGGTGAAAAATATGATAGTATCAACATTTTGTGAATGTGACAACTTGAGATAAACATCTTTCACTTACCATTCAGTGAAATAATAATCACGCTGGACCATATGTTTGTCATTATCTACATACCATTCATGAGGACTATAATATCATTTTGTTACGTAATGGTTGATGAGGAAAATGTTACGTTGGTTTGATTACTTAGAGTGAGGAAAAATGATGCAACCAATGAGACTAAAGTTTATCTTGGATCATTAGTGAGATTCTAATGGTTGTGAGATACTTTTAATGATGTGAATAATATATCATATGATCATGTCGTAGAGTGTGCTACCAAAGCATTTTTGCTCCATTTGTTAGGATGTACATTATTTGTTAACAAGAGTGTCATTAAAGTATCAATAGCATGCTTAGCCCTATTAAGTGACTTTGATGCCACTGGTTTATATACTTAGGGGTATATATTTGTATAAGCAATTTGATATTACGAGCAAGTCAAATGTGCATCAAATGGCTAGTTATTTGACACTTTTTAAAGTATGAATAGATGAATAGTTAGATAAGATTTAAAATATTTATTTTGTTCGATGCAAACGAACATGTTATTATTGATTACTCTTGTATTTGACATAAGCATTTATTTATGAGCACTTTCCATCATTGATTCCAATATTTGTAGTGTCATATTCAGATGATTTACCTTGTACTTGACATTTGGAGGCTTATACTTGTTCAAATATATTACAAGCATTATAAAAGCAATTTAATAACTTATTATAATCACAAATGTGTTGAGAACCTTATACGAGTAAACGAAAACAAAACTTATTACCTAAGATTACTTTTTTTAATGCATCAAGTGTGGGGCTATTGTAGAGCTATATCATCTAGAGAGGATTTTACGACAAATTGATTTTATACAAATTATTTCTCCAACTTCTTTAGCCCCATCTTGAGCCTACCATCATACATCGTCAAGCATGAACTATGTTGCATATAATTTTTTAGACCAATATTAGGTAAATGGGAAATGCATGTCCTACCTATAAAGTGTTAAAAGCAATGATGTCGGATATCAGATAAATGTGCATCAGACTACAATGCTTGGCATGCATCCATCTTACATCGATTCATTCAAAATTCAAAACATAAATCAAGATTTTAATAAAAGTCAACCGATAATGGGTCTACTAGTGAAGCTATAAATAATTAATTTATGTGCTATTATTAATATTAATAATAATTACATGTTATTAATATTGATTATCTTGTTAATGTTTTATAGTGTATATCAAAGTTACTATCTGTTGTTGAGAATGCTAAGTCTTGCGAGTTACATCAAAATATATATATAGTACATGTCATATTGTCTGTGACATCAAGTGAACCAGACCATATGGAGACAGTAAATGACCTAGATTGTTACTGGTTGCACCTGATGACTTAGATGATGACATTTATATTAAAAACTATTTCTCACCATATATCCACTCGTTGATCTGACCTATTAGACTAAACATTCTAAGAAACAAATAATGCCCTCAATATACACTACAAAACATTAACAAGATAATCATTATTAATAACACATAATTGCTATTAATATTAACAACAACAAATAAAATTGATGACTTTCAGCTTCACTAGTGGATCAACTATCGATCTATCCTGATTGAAATCTTGATTTATATTTCCAATTTTGAACGAATTGATGTGAAATGAATACATACAAAACATCATAGTACATTATATATTTTCCTAGTGTTAGACATAGTCATCATCAAAAAGATATTTCATCTATCCTAATACTAGTCTAAAATGTTATATGCAACTTGATACACATTTTACAATGAACTCATTCAACTTGAGACAAAATGAAAGGGGTTGGAGGAATAGTTTATACAAAATCAAACTGTTATAAAATCTTCTTCAAATAATATGACTCTACAATAATCCTGCACTTGATAAACCCAAAAAAATAAATAATTTTAAACAATAAGTGTTGCTCTTATTTATTGATATAAGGTTCCCAACACACCTGAGACTTTAGCAAGACATTCAGTTATTCTTATAATTCTTGCAACATTTCACATAAGTATGAACCTTCCTTTATCAAACATAAGATAGATCATCTAAATATGACAATACAACTACTACACTAAGTGACGAAAAGTGTAGAATTTTTATGTGAATTTTTTCTTATTTTATTTATAAGAGAGAATAATATATAAATAAGATGACAAAACTCTAATTACAAGAAAGTATTTATCTAAGAAAAAACAAATAAAAAATAATAAAGGACAATCAAATCAAATTAAGTTAAAGGATCAGCTTTTAACTTTTAGTTATTTATAATAGGAAACTAAAAAATAATTCAAGAATCTTATCACTCCCCCTCAAGTTGGTTAATGAATATGTTTCATTCCTATCTTGTTTGTGATCTCTTAAAATTTTGAGATAGATAACCTTTTAGTCATAACATTTACTAGTCGATTTCTTGATTGCACATAAAAAGTTATGATGAGTCCATTATCCAGCTTTTTTTTTATATAATGTGTATTAACCTTAATGTGCTTAGTGTAATTGTATTAAATAAAGTTATAAGCTATGCTAATAGCTAACATGTTGCTACAAAACAATCTCATTGGTCTATCTACTTTTACTTTTAAGTCCTTTAGAATAATTTTGAGCCACAAAAGCTTTCAAATTTCATGTGCCATGGCCCAAAAATCCGCTTTAACACTTGATCTTGCCATAACATTTTATTTTTTACTCCTTAAAGTAACAAAATTTTTAGCTAAAAAAATGCAATAGCTAAATGTAGACCTTCTATCTATTAGAGATCTTGCATAATCTATATTAGTGTATGCATCAACTTGTAGCTTATTCATTTTCTAAAAGAATTTCCCTTTCAAAAAAACTTTTAAATATTGTAAAATTCTATGAACCACTTGTAGATTTTTCTCTTTTGGATCATCCATACACTAACTGATCACACTCACTGCATAAGCTATGTCAAGTCGAGTATGCTAATGATAGATTAATCTTTCAACTAACCTTTGGTAGCATCTTTTATCAAATGTTCCTCTTTTGTTTTCTCGAACTAGCTAGTGATTTGGATCAATAGTAATATTTAAAGCTTTACTCTCTAGAATATATGTTTCTTTTAGCAAGTTTAGTATATATTTTTGTTGAGACAAGAGTATCCCCTATTTGAAATATGCCACTTCAATCCCAAAAAAGTACTTTAGTTTGACCAACTCTTTGATTTCAAACTTTTAGGCTAGTTGGGTTTGTAATCTCTTTTTCTCCTCTTCATAATTCTTAGTAACAATAACGTCATCAACATACACTAAGAGCATATTAATTTTTTCTTCCTTCAAGTATTTGATAAATAAAGTGTTGACTCTAATTATAGCCAAATCTCACCATTACTTTAATAAACCTTTCAAACCATGCCCTTGGTGATTATTTTAACTTATATAAGGCCTTTTTTAACTTACAGACTTTAGTATAACTAAACTCTTCATCAAATCTTGCTAGGGGTTCCATATACACTTTTTCTTTCAAATTTTTATGGAGAAATGCATTTTTCATATTAAATTTTTGGAGTTCCCATTCAAAATGGATGACAAGAGATAATAGAATTCTTACTATATTCATCTTCGCTACTAGAGCAGAGGTCTTTTGGTAGTTTACCCCATAGGTTTGCGTATAGCCTTTCATAACTAACCTTGCTTTATACCTCTTAAGAGTTTCATTTGCTTTATACTTCACAATATAGAGCCACTTGCAACCAACTGCTCTCTTACCTTTAGGACGTGTGACAATATCTTAGGTCTTATTATTTTTTATGGCCTTCATCTATTCCAACGTCGTAAATGTTTGATATTATCTCTTAAAGCTTCTTGTATTATTTTTAAACTTTCAAATGAGTTTAAGGTAGAAAAAAAGCTTTTGTGTCATGTAGAGAGATGGTATGAAAAAATAAAGTTGGATATGGCATGTTCGGTACACTTTCGTATCTATTTTCTTAAGGCTATAAGAATGTTAAGGTCACTTTTTAGGATAGGCTAGTTATCACCCAAAATAGAATCATTAGCTTTAAAAATAGATATACTTAAAGTGGCTTCATTACTTGTGCTCAAGCTAGGCTCATAAATTTGTTTCAATACTGTGAGTGTTTCACTCTTTTTTAATATTATTATAATTGCTTCATGAAAGCTTTTAAAAGTTAGTTTTTTTTTATCTGCATTAGGTTCAAGGCTCTGTAAGTTTGAAAATTCTACTGAAATGTTCTTAATTTCATCTAATAAAGCTAAATTAGTCTCAATTTTGATGGTTTTAATAGCTATTGTAGGTTTGACATTTGAATTTCATTAAAAAAAAGAGATGAGAAACTTTCTAAAAAAAATGTAAAACATGAGCACACATTTTTGTTGAATAAGCTCTCTCTTTGAAGATGCGTAAGAAGAAACTTGTAGAAGGATTCACTTTCTCATAATGTAACATCTTAGATACAAAGATTCGACAAGTGGAAGGATCATAGCATTTATATCCCTTTTGAATAGAGAAATAACCAGTGAAGACATATTTTTAACACGAGGATTGAACTTGGACCAATTGGTTTGTGAATATGTAAATAAGCTATACAACCAAAAACTTTTAGAGAAAAACTTCAAAAGGAGATAGAAATAAAAAAATGCTTGAATAAGGTGGACAAAAGGCTCTTATTTTTCAAAACTTTTAAAAGAAGTTGATTGATAAAATAAGCAGCTGAAGGATTACTTCAGCCTAATGAAATTTTAGGACATTTGACCGAAACAACAAGGCATGGTTACTTCTAAAAGGTGACAATTTTTTTGCTCAACAACCCTATTTTGTTAAGGTGTGTCAATAAAATGACTTATGAATGATACCTTTTTCCTTTAAATAAAGAAAAAGTTTAATTAAAATAATTTCTATCATTATTATATTGGATTATTTTGATTTGTTCCTTAAATTGTGTAAAAATAATTTTGTGAAATTAAGAAAAAATAGTATTAAGTTTTGATTTTTTTTCATGAGAAACAACCAAGTTGTACGAATGCAATAATCAATAAAAGAGACAAACTACTATGACCTATTAATATTAGGAATTTTTTAAGGTTCTCAAATATAATAGTGGATTAAAAGAAATTGTTTATTGCTATTTAATGATTGCAGAAA
Organism: Durio zibethinus; assembly: GCF_047325235.1. Lineage (NCBI taxonomy): Eukaryota > Viridiplantae > Streptophyta > Magnoliopsida > Malvales > Malvaceae > Durio > Durio zibethinus. Next base: position 16,095,961 of record NC_143179.1, read on the forward strand.
AAAAACAAAACAAAACAATAATTTGCAAATTGACAAACATCATAATAAAATTCAATAATAGGAACATTTTCAAACAAATAAGGAAACATGGACTTTAACAAAAGAAAAAAAAGATGTTTAAGGCGCAGATGATATACCTAAATTTGAGTTCAATTCCAAAAAACCAAAAAGGAATAAAATGGTTGGTAAAAGGTGTGTTGGTACTTTATTTCATAGTTTTGCAAGTCTTCAAGATAGTATAGCCCATCACGTTTTCGAGCAAATCCAATCATCTTCCCAGAGACTAGGTCTTGAAAGACATAATGAGAATGGAAAAAAGTTATTTTATACTGAAGTTTTTTGGTAATCTTATGGATGGAAATGAGATTAATGGATAATTTGGGATGTGTAAGACATTTTTAAAGGAAATTAAAGGTGTTAAATGAAGATTTCCTTGGCCGGCAATAATAATAGGAATTCTATCTATTATTCTAATTTTTTGATTTCCAATATTGGATTTATATTATTCAAAATTAATAGCATTATAGGTCATGTGATCAATTGCACCAGAGTCAACAACCTATGAACTTAAATGTGCAATACTTAAAATTTTAGAAGTTTCAGTTAAAAGACATATACTAACTTGGGCAAAAAAGTAAGAACCTAGAGATTTTTTGAATGATTTCAGAAGGTGTCTCAACTTTTTCATCTCCTCCCGATTAAATTCCTTGAACTCTTTTTTGTTTTGAGTGCTTGTTTCCACATTTGCCTATTCCTTGTTGGTGAGGTTGGCTTGACTTTGTATGTAACCCTTAAACCCCGCAGTTCAAGCTAAAACTTATGCATTTCCATGTAGTTTAAAACAAGTATTTTAAGTATGATGTGATTTGTTACAATATGAACACCACAACCCATTTTTTTAAAATTATTTTTTCAAGTTTAGCCAAGTATTGTCACCTAGTTTAGTTCTTTTATTTCCTTCATCTCCAATCTTTCGAGATACCATAGTAATAGCTTCATATGTATGGAGTTCTAGTATAACTCCCCATCGACTCTCTTTAACTCAAATAATTGAAAAATCTTTCATAGAGTATTAGGGTTGGGTCCTTACTAAGAATTTGCACTTTGATTTAATCATACTTACCATTCAACCCTACTAAGAATTCAAACACCTTATTTTGCTCCAAAAACTCTTGGAAGATCTGAATATCTTCATTATTTTCTATCTTCAAGTCATGACAGTGGTCAATTTCTTGCCATAAACCTGTCATCTTATTGTATTAGTTAGTGGTGGACATGTTTTCTTATTTAGTGGAAACAACCTGCATCTTTAACTTATAGACTAATATAATATCCTTCTTTTTAAATTAAATTTGTTGTAGTGTCTCCTATTTGGCTTTTGCAATAAAGAGAAACATTATATTCTGACTAATTTTTAGTTTTATAAAGTTCCAACCATTAGATAATCATAAAATCTTTTGTTTCTCATGTTTTAAAACCTAGTTCTTTGAAGCTTAGGCCATCACTGGTCAAATGATCCATTTTTCCTTGCCTTTTGAAGAAGGTGTATATAGTTTAACTCCATTATAGATAATTCGTTCCATTAAGACAATAAGATGAATTAATACTTCAAAGTTTATGGTTTGAACCGATCAAGTGATGATCATTCACATTGGATAACGAAATAACTGTAGGTTCACCCATAACCACAAATAGCATATTAAGTAAAAAAGTAACGGATGTTGTTGACATTTTCAAGTTAACGGTTTTTTAAGAAAAGAAAAAATTGCAATGAAGGCAAGAAAAAAGAATAAAGGTGTAGGGCAATTAAGGCCACAAAAAAGAGAAAAAAAAAACTTTGATACCATGTAGAATTTGTGTATAAATTCTTTCTTAAGTTATTTACAATAAAGCTATACAATATATAGATAAGAGGATAAAACTCTAATTACAAGAAAATATTTATCTAAGAAAAAATAAATAAAGGAAAATAAAGAACAATCAAATCAAATCAAGTCAAAGGATCAACTCCCTAATTTCTTGTTATTTAGAATAAGAAACTTACGAATAATTTTAAAAATCTTAACAAAAAGTGTTTATAAATCCATGCTCATGTCAAATACATGAGTAATCGCTAATCACATGTTTATTTGCATGAACCAAAGTAAATAATTAAAAACTTATATAACTATTCATTTATATATCTATTTGAAAAAGTGTCAAATAACCAACAATTGGTTATACATCTTACCTACTCGTAATACCAAGTTACTAGTACATATATGTCAGGTAAGCTACCTCAATCATATAAACCAGTGGTACTAAGATCCCTAAATAAGATTAAGTACACTACTGATACTTTAATCATACTTTTGCTAATGAATAACGTACACTCTAATAGATAGAGCAAAAATACCTAGGTAGCACACTCTATGACAAGATCAAATGTAATCATCACACCTTTAAAAATATCTCGCAATCATTACAACCTCACCAGTAGTTTATGATAGACTTTAATCTCATTAGTTGCATCAACCTCTATCACTCTAAGTAACCAAAAAAATATAGCATTCACCTCATCAACCATCACGTAGTGAAATAATACCATGGTCTCATGATTGGTATATAAAGAATGATGAACAATCAACAATGTAATTATCCTCTCGCCAAATGATAAGTGAAAAATGTTCATCTCAAGCTATCACTTTTCACAAAATGTTAACACTATTGTATTATTCGTCAATCGATACATGCACTAAATCGATGACACCAATCTTGACTAAATTACATTAGCATTGATATGCTACCAAGAATCATTTAGAGTTAATACTGTAACTTTGGCCCATGATTAATCGTTTCAACAGATCTCACTCTTATAACAACAAATAAAATGTAGTTATTAACTTTACAAACATTAAGTAACAAAAATAAAACTTAAACAAATTACGTGAATTAATTACATAATCTTTCCATATATTTGCTACAACATGAGATTGAAAGCTTCTCAAGATAGAAGTATTCATTAATAATTAATAATGAGTTTGAGTAATAATTTGTATTACAATTTTAATTACAATTACAAAGGTTTCATTTATGTATTATGAATTTAGGTCTTGATTATTTTGTAAGGGTTTTTATATGGGTTTTAAAAGGTATAATTTTATTGGATTGAATAAAAATGCATATTTAATAAGTGTAATAATTATCATTTATTTTTGTTTTATATAATAATAAAATTAAAATAAATATTGTGTTGTAAATTTTTATTTTTAAATTTTGGATGATGTTAGTTTTTATTGGTTGAATAAAGAATGCATATTTAATAGGTTTAAATATGATTTTATTTATAATTTTAATTTCAATTAACTTCATTATTACAATAATTTAATGGCTAAATACATGCTTATGTGTCAATTACGATTAATCATTTGGTAACTATATACAATTGAATTATACCACATGATGTAAAGTGCAAATTGCACACTAATATAAAATGATAAGAAAATTTTACTTGAATGCAACAATACCCAAGTATTATTGCACATAAATGGTATAATTTATCAACAAGAGATTTTTGTCTTGAATTATTATGTCAATAGATAAACAATCTATAGTATTAATTTTACTCATTTTAGCCAACCTTTAACCTTCATCTGGCTTATCCATGTGTCACTCTATTCTTATTTTTTTCTTTTCTTTCTTTTACAGCCCAATACATAATAACTTTTCATTCTTCACACCATTTACAAGTTGCCTTCTCTTTTTTTTTTTCCTTCTTTTGCCCACTACCTAATTGATCATTTTTTTTCTTCACATAATTTTTTATATTCATCTTCTCTTTTATTTTTCTTTACATCTCCTTTTCCTACCCATAAGAATCTAATCCAAACAATTAATTTTGTAAAGATTTAAAAGAAATGAAGTTGCCTGTATCACTCCAACCCTTCCATTAAGCTACTTTATTTTTTTTATTTTTCTCATGATTTTTAACTTCTCATTTCCTTAACATAAAATTTTTTTTCTTTTTTTTTAATCTTTTTCCTATTTTTTCCCTTTCTTTTCTCCAAATGAAAGCAATACCAAACATCACACTTTTTGTTTTCTCCCACATGCCATGATTTTTTATCATACTTTAAATTCACCTAACACTTCAGTTTTTTTTACAAAAATATTGTTTTCATTTTACTTTTTTTTTTATGAATTTTTATCAAAATGGAGAATTTAGGCTTTTTTCATTTTGAAAAAAAAAAGTTTTGATTTAGAAGGAAGAGGACAGATAGGTGAGAAAGAAAAAGATTTGACATAAATATTAGGGGTTAAAGAAAAAGAAAAGAAAAAATTAGAAAAAAGAAGGACTGCCTAGTTAAAAGACTGAGCAAGAGAGAGTAAGAAAGGGAGTGAAAAGGGAAAGAAATAAATAAAAGGATAGGGAAGCAAAAAAGGGACAAATAAAATAAAAAAAAAATGAAAGAGATGTAGGGAGGCAATGGTGGAAAGAAAAAGAGAGAAAGAGAGCGTAAGGTTGGTTTTTTATCAAGCTTGGGCACCAATTTGATGGGTACCGAGGCAAATTAGCTCATTCCTTAGCCCAAAATAGTAGTTGTCAGATTTTATCACTTGATGATGCATCCAAGGAAAGAAAAGAAAACAAATAAGAAAAAAAGATTAAAAAAATAATTTTTTCTTAAATGAAATAATAACTATAAGTATGATTTAATTTATTTTTTTTTTGTATTTGCTTTTTATCTAGTCTTTGTTTCATTTATTTTGCATTTATTATTTTATTTTTAATTAGATTTACTAAAATTTTTTTGTCTGATATGTTAAACTTTTTTTTTCTTAAAGGAAAAGAGATTCAAATACTTAGTCTATACATACAAACAAAATAATTCATGATAGATCCTCAAAAATCTTGTAGTTAAATAGGAAATCTTTATCAATAAACTGTAATTCTCTTTTAAATGTGCTTCTAGTTTGGGAGAAAAGGTATCCATTTATTACTAAAATACTTGATCTGGCATGATTGTGCCTTTGACATGCAAAATAGAGAATTTGGTTGCTTTGGTGCAAGAAGGACTTTGATATTAACCAATCAGTAACAACTATTTAGATTAAATGAAGTTCATATTGAATAGGACCCTGTTACTTTTTTTTATGAAATTTATGTGTGAGTTGTAAGTTATCAATTAAAAAAATTAAACTTAAGAAAGAGAAAGAAAGAACAATGAGAAATGAATAATACATTAGTTTTATGTTATGTCGAATTTCTTCTTTTTCTGACTTTAGTTTCTTTCCTTCATTCTATAGGTTTTTTTTTTTTTTTTGTTATTTTATTTTGTATTTGACTCATTTGATCATATTTATAATTTCGTTTGCTTGCTTGGTTTGACTGAATTTCTTGCTTATTGTTTATGATTGTATGACTAATATATTATTATATGATTTGCAAGATATATTGTTGCTAGATGCATTTTTAATCTCGGGTAATCATGTACTATCTTTTCCTCCTCTATATAAATGTGTTGCATTTATTGCTGTTTTCCTTGCTTGTGTCAAATATGCTTATAATGCTTCATTTGATTTTTTTTTATCATTTATTTTAGGTCATTTGTTTGTTATTTGATGTTATATGCTCTTTATTTTAATTTTTTTAATAACTGTAATGTTTTTATTCCAAAATTCAAAATAAACAAAATGAGTCCGCAACAATGAAAAATGTTTTGCCTTCTCTAAGCATCAGTTCATTAGGCTAATGCCCCAACCAATACTAAGAATTTTATCTTTTAACTTAGCTACATTAGAACCAAAACAGTTGCGGCAACTTGCCTTGGAAAAGCTCCTATTGAATCATGTGCTGCCCAATATGCTTCTTTAAGTTCTTCTCCCTCCATATATTGTAAAGTCAAGCAGTCTATGCGAATCTATGTATGGACTGTATTTTCAATTTTAATTTTTAATTGATTTACTCTTTTTTTAATTTAAAATTGCTAGTAGTTTAAGTTGTTTTGTGAAGGTGTGACTCGTTACCCTCATGCATGGACTGTATGCTTGTGTTTTGAATTAATTTATATTTATGCCTCCAATGATATTGTGTTTAAATTCCTATTTTAACAAGTATGTTTCAGTTGATATTTGAAACATAAATATCAACTGAAACATACTTTAAGGAGTTAAGTGTATTTTTCATTAGTTTTTTATCTGTTATACATTCTTTATTTGTCAACAAGCCTTTAAGTTTCGTAATGCTATATAATTTTATTCGTTAACAGGATGCATGATTTGAGTAAGCTCTTTGTTTGTTAATTTTTAGTATGCACATATGTTTCATGGTTGAGAGGAATCACATTAAATTTTACTAAGTTAAATGCCATTTGGATTGTGTCATAATGATTTTATCTTCGCTTCACCACTTTTAGGAATCATATAGTTAATCTTTGTTAAATAAAATTTTCATTATTTAAAAAAATATACAGTCATTAACTAAGCTAAACTAAGCTTTAAGAGAATAGAGAGTGCCTTTTTTATATGATGTTGCAATATGCACTGATGGAGGGGAAAGCTTATGTTTGTAATTTCATTATACTTAGCAGTTAAAAACCAAAGACATGTCTAAAATAATTAATTTATGATTTAATTAACTGTCTTACTGTTTGGATTATCAAATTAAAATGATATCTATACTCTCATGAAATTTTTTTAACTTTTTTTATTTACTTTTTTAATCTATACCATGTATTAAAAACAATTTCATGAGAGTTGTTTATTTTTACATGGTTGATTTTAATTGGTTTAAATTTATTTTTTATTAATTAAATGAACTATAATAGAAAAGACCAAACAAAATTAAGTTTCCAAAATTTTAATTGAAACTTGAAAGATTACTTTTATATAAAATAAAAAAATATATTCACACATTTTTATTAAAACAATGGTTCTTGACATATATCCTACCCAAAGATAGGGTCGAAAATTTTTTTATTGTTGAAAGTATTAAAGTGTTTTTAATGATTATGAATTGAATTAAAAAACATGGAAGCATCTGGAATCAGAGAGGGAAAAGACAAATTGAGAAAAGAGGAATAATGAAAAAAAAAAAGAGAAGTGGTGATTACATAAAATAAAGGAGTTTGGCTTGAGAAGTTTGAGAAAAGCATGTTTAATTTTGAGCGTATGCTAAAAATTAAAAACATGGTATGATGGTTAATGATTATTCTTTCTTTCAAGGGTGGCAATCCAATTGTGGATTTTGTAATTAATTTACATCTAACAGTTATTTTATTTTCTAAAAATATTTTGATGCAAAATTTCTTATATTTTTATTTAATTTAATGTATTTTTTTTAGAGCACAATAAGAGCAAACAATCAAAATAGATTTAAGAAATATAAACTCTAAATTTATTTGTTATATTTGTATAATCTATTTTTAATTATTTTATTTTATATTTCTTTTATATTTTTTTAGGATAATATTGTTTTATTTTTATTTTATATTTATTATTATCAATTAACCAAAAAACCACACCTTTCAATTACCTGGCAAATTAAAAATGTCACAACAAATTGTGAGGTCTTGTACTAGTAAATATAAAGAGATTTTGCGGGATAAAAGCTAGAAGTAAAGGAGCTAGGATTTTGCGGGAATTCTTTTATGGTAAGCTTCGTAACCAAACTTCAATTAGTGGCTCCTTTCTATTTCTCTTTCAGTTTATTGCATTTGGAGAATTGACCCTTTTCAAAGAACAACTAATAAGCTTATGCTTGAGAGTCGTGGGAATATGTTGTTGCATGCTTTTAAGATGACCTTTTTTACACTAACATCACCAATTACTTGCTTGTAACATTAGGTTTTGGGTGTAAAAGTTTAATTAATATTTGAATGGGACAATAGAATATAAGATAAGATCATAGAAGAAAGCATATGTTAAATTAGTTTTGGTTTATTTAATTTACCTACATAGCAAATAATGATACTTTAAATCATGCTTCATAGGATCTTTATAGGATGCAAGAAAAAATTAAATTACTCTAACAATAAATTGTAATTACAAAATAATATTTTTTGTCCATTAAATAACCAAGTTCTTATTAAAATTATATTAAATAACCAAGATTTTGTTTTTATCTTTTTTAAAACTTTTTAACTGATGTAAGTTTCTTTTAATTGATGTTTGAATTAATTGCCCTGCTGCCATATTATTGCTTTCTACCTTATTTATAGCTGGATATTTTTATTCGTTTATAATCAAACTTGCTTGATATTTTCGTTGAATTGACTTATCTTGAAAATACAAATATTTTTTAAAAATTTATATTAGCTTCATACATTTAATATTGGATAAAGTTAAATAAGGACAGCACTCTAAGCACAATTTATAATGAAACAATGCTCTGTCCCATGAGATTTTGTTGGGGTGTCCTGATTATTTTTCATGGCATTCAACATCCAGAACCAGAAAATCACTCTCTCAATTAGGTATACAGTCTCAGGCGCGTCGTTATCGGCCTCCGGCAAATTGGGCATGTTGAAATTGTTGCTCCACAATCCTTGCAAGTCTAGAACAACAAAAGATAAAATACAATAAACATATTGTCTGTTATCCATATAAACCATCCACAAAAACTGTTCAGAGTTGCATACAAAATATTCAATTTAGCTTTGTAGAACATCTGGTATGATTTAGTCTAGATATTTTAGCCGTTTCATAGGCACTTAAACCAAGTATATTCAATGCATGATGAAATAAAAATGTTTCACGACTGCTAAAGGTGCTAACCATCTTGAATCATTCTATAAAAGGAAAAATTAAAAATTTTCTAATTTGCTTCAAATCAACTTTAAAACTTAACAAATTGAAACATGTCTAACCTAAAAACACCTAAACTGGTACTTAAGCATGTTGAATTAGTACTTGATCTGACCTAACCAATTATAAAGGAAATCTAAGTACTTAAATTAACAAAAGTGACCAATAGTAGAAACTATTACAATCAGAAAATTCCAAGTTCATAATCATGACAATTCAAATTTTATATTTATCACAGCTCTCCAGTTATAAGGTTCATATGTGCATCCCACTTCTATTTTCTCCCTTGATTTTTGCTTTTTGGCTGATGTCTTCAAGAATAACCTTATATCTCCAATAGTTTTACAGTTTTCCTTACTTTTAAGCTTTGTACTTGTAACGAGGTCCAATACCTTGCTCATTAAGTGTCCAAATTGACACAAGATTAATGAAGTGTCTTTTAAGTAAGATGCTTGTAGCTGATAACTTGCAATCTGTACTTTATGGAAAATATGGAGAGATGGGATGCTACAGTCATTTGACAAGAAATTTTAATCTATGGGCTTCCTAAATATTTCTCGTTACCTTAAGTTACCTCAAGATCTGCTCTATCCTCAGAAGCTCAAGGTTGGTCAAGGAATTAAAGGATGAAAAACTTGAAAATGGTGTCCCTAGTATCACTTTCCATTTTATTCTCTTCCCTCTATTGGATCTTCTAGCTGCTTTTGAGGGTGTATTGGGCATCTTTTGTATGTAATGATAAACACTATCATTCTCTGTTTTCTTCTGAGAGAAAAAATTACTAAGGAAAAGCTTATTGCTTATAAAAAGAAGTTGAAGGTGATCAAACAAAAGCAAATCATGTCAATTCATCAAATTAAAAAGCTTCTCTAGAAATATCCAACACTTAATTTTGACTAGTGACAGCAACCTAGAAATTTATTATGATAAGAGCTACCTAGATATAGAGATACCAACCTTGGAGCCAAAGCATTTTAATTATGAAAAGAAGTTGAAGATTAAAGCAAACTACTAATAGTTCATCAAGAGATTATCTCTAAATATGTTCCAAATGTAGTCACCTAAAATTTTATACAAACACCGTATTTTGACTTAGTGATAGAAATCTGAAAATTATGTAATTTGATAAAGATGCACCTACCATGTGACCGCATCCAAAAGCCATGTCCTTTGAATTTGTCAAGCAGATAGGGCAGACCTTGAAGAACAGAATGCATATCTCAACACCAATGTATTTATTTGAATAGAGATTTTGTGAAAAAGGGAGGAAACTTTACTGGTAAAAAAAAAAAAAAAAACTATTACCGGTTCTGCTGGGGAGCTAGGAGCTGCTGGGGCTGTCGGCTCCACTGTTTGATAGTTTGTCATTTGTGGGATCGATTTAACAGCATTATCATGATCAATCACTTCTTGGGGAGGTGGAAGTGGCCTTTGGTGTCCACCTAATTCTCTACTGCATTAAGTTTTAACAGTTTTACGTTTAAAATTGTTCCAAACTGAAATTAGATATTAACTGAAAACTGGCTTTGGGCCTTACTTATCAAAACGAATATTCAGGGTAGCTCTGTACTGATATGGAATTTCCATGAGGGCAGCAAGAGCAAAAGCTGATTCTTTCTTTGATGTTTCTGTGTTCTCAGACATGATTTTTGTGAAGTTGACAAACTGCACAGAAATGGTGGCTCAGATGATGGAACATGTTAGGTTTTACTTACGGGCACAGAATGAGTTGGACTAGACAATCCTTTGTAAAGAGATCAGTATACATGAAAAATATATTGCAATTGCAATGTCAATCCTATGATGATGACCAAGAAATGCCCATGAAACAGCAATAGTAATACTGTTTAGATATGTACTAAAAAGTAAAATAAAGCTAAACTTAATACCAGAAAGGGTGCTCTTTCCGTATTGATTCAAAGACATTGCTTATGTACCTGAAAGTTATCAAAGGTGCGATGTGGAATATTATCATCAAATTGTTGCATTGAATCCCATGGTCCATCCCCCACTCCAACCAAAATAATTGAGAGAGGATAATGGCTGTTTATCAAATTCCATGATCAAGACAACAATAACACAATAAAATCTCAATCACTACAAGTAGCACTTCTTTACCTAGCAGCAACAATGGAATCTACGGTAGCCTGTTCTTGTGGACTAAGCCTTCCATGTGGTGTGTTAGGATTCCTTGTAACCTATGGAATCAAATAAACATCTCACGAGATTGAGCATAGAAGAATAAGAATACATGATCAAAGATTCAAAACTGAGTGCATAAAGAATTTTTTTTGGACCTGTCCGTCTGCAATAATGACAAGAACATGGTACTGGCCATTACTTCTATCCACAATGTCAATTGCAGCATTAATAATTGGAGCAAATGAAGTTGGACCTAGTAAAAAGGGTAAGAAATTATCATATTCAAATCTCTGCAACCATTCCGACGACTGTGATTAAGAGATTCGCTCAAACACATAGCATTTAATAGAAATCTCATATACCATTCAGTGCTTCTAACTCTGAACTGAAAATAGAATGCTAGTACCTATGACAACTAGGGAATCCACACAACCTAAAATTTGATTGATTGGTGGCTCAACATAACAAGCAAGTGAAAAAACAAAGAGAAATGAAATTGTAAACAATCTTTTTTGGAGATGAAAACATTTTTAAAAATTGGCATTACAATAATATTTTTCAAACAGAAATTTTTTACACAATCTGTTCTCAAAAGGAATGATAGAGCTATGATCTAAAGGTAGAAACTAAAGCAACAAATGAATAGTGACAACGTTAGGCTCCATTTGGTAGATTCTTTTGCTTTTTGCTTTTGAATTCCAAAAATTACAGTTTTAATCCAAAATCTTTCAAAGACATGTAGATACTGCCCTTGACTATCATCTAAATCAAGCAACTGACTAACTTTTTAGTTTTCTGATCCCTATCACATTAAATTTTTAAAAATTGGGACAATAGTCTATTTTCCAAACAAGTTCATATATTCCTGGGTCTATTCATCTGTTAGTCAAACAAGCTAGCATTGTTTGCTTTTGTTTTCCAAAAATTACAGTTTTAATCTAAAACCTTTCGGACAAATTGTTTGCTTCTGCATTCAAAATCTTGGTCAAATCATCTTTATTTTTGTATAAATACTTAATTTCCAATACACATACTTAAGCTTTTATATAAATATTTAATTTTTGTAATTCATCACCTTTCTTAAACAAGTTTCTTTGGATAATATATAATAAATAGTTCTCATTTTATGTGATACACAATAAATACAAATATATTTGGACATTCAATGTAAATAAAATTTTAATTGTGTACAGTAATTGTGAGAGAGTCAATGTGTCTAAAGAGGTAGCTATATGAATTTCATTATTGATTGATATTATCTAAATAAAAGATATTATAAAATTTAATTAATAATTTTTAAAAATTTAAATTGCAACCATTTTCACAAGAAAATTATGAAAAAAAATTAAGAATTTGAATAACATTTGTATAAATACTTTAACATAAAAGAAACAATCATGTAAAATTATCTATTCCTTCTTAACTTAGACAGCAATGCCCTCCCTTGTCCCCACCACTCAATCTTGGCTCCCTACGAGAACATGGTATTTTTTTTTTCAAATTTATACAATTATGAAATTAAAATATGCATAAATGCATCAAATCTTCCAGAATTTTAATCCAAATTTTGAGTGTACTATTTACCCCATTTTTTTCTCCTGATTCAATTTAAGCATTTTCTTTTCTTTATCCTTAAACATAGCAAACTTGGACGCAACTAAATGTTGGGAAATGAAGTAAGAACATACACTAAAAGGAGCGTAGGTGAATCTAATATAAGAATGTCACATTGAATGCTAATATATAAAACCTCAATATATCTTATGATATATCAATTGTTCATACTAGTTATTACTTATGAGCATTAATATCTTTTAAACAATAAATTTAGATAATAACCAAGAAATTCAAAATGACAATTTCTCAACCAAAGAAGTTTGAAGAAAATGATAGATATGTAAACCACACTCCACACATGGTGTAAGGCCTACAAAGAGCTCAAATAGGAAAAAAAAAAAAATAGAAGGGAAGATCTTAAAAACCTGCCAACTTTAAGTGTGGAACAATCTCTCTATACCGTGCAAGAGCGTCCTCAAAGCCATGACAAGGTCGGTGATCAGGATAAAAGCTGAATACGGAATTATCATGCGTTGATGCTACCCAAAAACAAGCATAATAAGATAACTAACTCAAGAGAAAAATCACTGAGACAATTAATGCTATAAAATTGTACTAACCATCACCAAAACCAAAACAAGGTATTAAATTATCTTCGTCAAAAGGAGATAAAGTTTGGCCAATTATAGAGATTGCTTGCTCATATGGATTAGGTGAGCTACCAATAGCATGAAGGCTTCTTCTGTTGAATGAATATTTTCCTACAGTCAACAAAATGTGAGCTTCTTTCGCACTAATTATTTTTATAGTCTAAAAGAAACATACATTAAGATATAGGGAATCAACTAGGGGACAGGAAGGCGAGGGACTACCTGTCCACTCATTGCTCTTTGTGAAGTCAATACCAAGTATTAAGTTGGATGATTCAAGTCCAGCCTCTCTCAATGCGGAAATAACCTAATTCATGTGTATAATACTTCTTGTTACCAAAAGCAATCCATCAAAAACACATATAATAAATGAAATAAATACCATAAGTACAATTGCACATGCAACCTAAAGTGAACCATCATAACTTATAATCTAAAAGATGAGAAATAGAAGAGAAAGCATCATAATTACATTTTTTTCCCTTATAATCAGCGCCAATTTCAAATCTCACGTACTAATGTAGTCATTGTCACACATGCTTATAGAAATAATTATGAAAATTCTTAAAAGGCACTTTTTTTTTGCACTCCTTAAAACTCCAAAACCCTCTAGCGAATAGTAGTTCAAGGTCAGAATTTGATTTGGTTTCCAATGACTGATATCCAGTTTAATTTATATTTTAAGCTTTAAAGTCCAGCAATGCTATAATAGTATGCGATTTTATGTTTCAAATGCATTATTTTACCAAAAAGAACATGCAAGTAAACCTCCATTCTTGTAATTCCAAAAGCTACCTTTTCAGCTCTATATCATCTTTTATATAATTTGATATGCAATCTTAGTGTCTTTCTACAAAATTATTTACACACCGATATTTCAGTTCAATTAATATTTCTATTTTGACGTTTCTAAAATGACTACCAAAAAATGTTTCTATACTTTTAAGTAATGCCCAAAAGCACCTAATAAAGAACAAATGATTTGCCATTTTACTAAATGATAATAATAAGTTTGTTCAGCTCAATTTTGTATGGACTTGAAAATTGATGTGCCCTGCTATGTCACAGCTATTTTGGATATGAAGGAAGAAAGGATAGAATTTAGTCAAAGATTTCTTAACACTTCTATTTTCATCAATTGGACAACTCAACTAATCCTTACTACAAAATCACATTTCTTCAATCGGTCAAATCCATGTTCTCCAACAGTTGTCAGGATGTCAAATACTTCTTTACTGCTTCAACATGTGATCTTAGGTCTACCTTAGTCTCTTCATCTCTTCTCTATTTAATTACTCCAGCTAATGTGTATCCTTAGCCTACATTCAATACTTTGAAACCATTCAAGTCATGTATTAAATTTTTATTAGCTGGACAAAACCAATAACGATCAAAATCATCAATGCATAATGCATTTAGTTTTTAATCATCTACACAGAGACTTGGGAAAGATGAATGGCTTCATATTATTCTTTCCATGATAACCAACTAATTCTAGAACTGAATATTTTCTGTTTCACTAGGTTTGAATTTAATTTATCCGTTCAAAACTTAGAAAAGGTCATATTTCTATTGAGGCTAGCTATGTGCTGTTTATAAAAGTATTGCTTTTAAAACAAGCCAAACCAAACAAGACTAAAAACTATAGTAAACCAAGAACTTAACATTCTATCATGATATGCTCCATGTTGTCTCCTTATGATATGTACTATCAACAGATAATATCTCCTATGACCTCAATTAATAATTCAACGTTAAAGTAGCAATGAAAACCTGATCCAAAGAGCTGAAATTGTCACGTATAAATGTGTCTTGCTGCCTAGGCCGATAGTTGTGATCCATTGAACTTCCTGCATGTGATGGAGATTCATAAGAAGGTTGATGCCAAAAGTCCGTGTGAGAATCATCATATCCTGATTCAGTATTCCCCATACCTGAGGAATGGGTAACTTTATCAAAAGACAAACATGCCTTTACAAGTTTCAGGAAATACTCGTTTATTCTTATTGACAAATACCTCGAATGAAAATCGCTGCAAATTTAACTCATGAGAAACAAACAAGTATATGCAAGTATGCATTGAAAACATAACTACTTGAACTTTTACTGCAACAATTGCATAAGGTGGAACACTTAGTTTCCATTTCATGCATTTTCTCTTGGTACTTCTATACAAGAGTTTCTAAAAACTACTAAAGGTAAAAAACCATGACAGTCAGGTATTGAGATTTTCTCACTGCTTGTTAACCACTTCTTTTGGGAAGAGTTTTATTCCAGCATATGTGTTCCAATGAGAAACCAAAATCTAAGACTTAAACTAACTATTTTACACTATAATAAGATCTAAGACATAAATCAACTTCAACGATTGCTAGCCTGGATGCTGAGACAATTTTACCAAGGTTTTGAATACAAAAGCAAACAATACTTTTGAAAAAAAAAATTATATTAAAACTGTAAATTTTGGGACATCGAAATGCATGATCTTAATTTTATATGCAACAATTCTATTAGCATTTAATCAATGATTTTGCTTTTAACAAATGGCGTTTGCTTTATTGGAAACTCTTGCGGAAGTAAACAGCAAGTAGCAAAAGTAACAAGCAAAGAAAGTTCAACTATGAGAAACAAATATATAACCCTAAAAACTAAAAATAAAAAAATTTTAAATTTTGTTTATCTATCATAAATCATATAATTTCCCTTTTAAATGAAATAGGAAGCTGAGAAACTATGAATAAAATTGAATCTAAAAACAGCAGTTCAAAGTTGAATTGCTCATTCCAAATTTTCCTTTTTAACCTTTTTCTATAATTTTCTCTCAGCACCAACTAGAGATTTATGGAAAAAAATAAAACTTTTCTTTCAGATGGAATTCTTTTTACTCTGTTTCTTTAATTTCTATTTTCTTCCGACTCAGTTCCCAGCAATAGATATATATATATATATATATAAATCAGTTCAAATTCCGTTCCATCAATAAAACTAACAAAAATTTATATCCACACCAAATAAATGAAGATAGAAACAGATCAAAGAGAGACCAAAATTAAAAAAAAAAAATCATTTGGATGGAAAGAGAGAGAACTTTGTAGAGAAAGTTACCTTTCTGATTAAGACAGAGAAGAAAAATAAACAGTGGTGAAGATTCAATCCGATTGAAGATTTTTTTCAGTATAAACCAGTCATGTGTTGAATAAAGACACTTTTGTTGACGAATTGCTCTCTCTTTTCCTTCTTTATTGTTTTTTTATTTTATAGTTTCTTGTCGGAGCGGTTCACTTGTTTGATTGCAGTTTGGATCCTACTCCTACACGACCATTTAGATTGTCTTATGTGACAGTCCAATAATTAAGTTGGATTCATTGGGTTCGGCCCGTAACGCATCATCATCATCATCATCATCATCATCATCATGTAATATACATTAAATTATTTTTTTCACATATATCTAATATATAAATACTACTGTTTGAGAAATTACTGTTTAATTCCACGTGTCAATACAATAAATTTTTTTTTGTCACTTATTCTTTTTTTCATCTCTTCTCTATAAACCGTAGGCTCTTAAACCACGATTGAAGCTTCTACCCAACCTAACCCCGAGCACTTAAGTCTCACCCTCTCCTCTTACTTGCAAACCAAAAAGAAAGTAAACAAAAATCACAATCCACAAAAAGACCCACATTCCACATAGAAATGTTAATGAATAAGATACGAGATAAAGCATTTTTTATTTTTATCTTTAAATTTTTATATTATATATATTTTTATATTTATATTTAATAAATATTTTAAATTTATCTTCATCTATATATTTATTAGTATTTAATAAGTATGGATAATCTTCATATCATAGCTTTAAAAAAAATAAAAAAATATTTTATTATTTTAATGTTTTTTATTTTTATCTTATATATTTAAGTAATTTTTTATAAATATATATTAATATATATTTTTTCAATAAAAATATATTAGTTTTAATTAATCTAAAATAATATTTTTATTATTTAATAAAAAATTTATTTACTAAATATATATAAATATATAAGGTACAAGTACGAAATGAGTGCTAATTACTCGTTCACATCATCTTATCTAATAAAAATTCAAAATTATATCCAACCTCATACAATATTCATTCTTATTTTTATTCGAGTAAAAAATCAAACTCTCTATTAGGTATGGATAAGACTGATCTCCTTAATTCCACAAAATACCAAACTAAAAAAAATCAAAAAGTACAAAAAAAAGAGTTTCAAGGCTTAATTTTTGGGAGAAAGGAAGACCTTGGAGAGGAGCTTATACACGATTTAAAAGTCTTCGGATAGACAGAAGATGATGTTTTAGGAATTTTAGTCTGGAACATTAAAGCTAGATCTAGCAAGTTTGAATTAGATTTTGAAAAATCCATTAAGATAAAAGTAAAAACGAGAAAACAAGGAATTTTTTGCAATTTTTTGAAATTTCTAACATCGATGATTGATGGCTTATGATAAAAACAGCAATTAGCATGGCAACTGACCATCGAAATTTGATTTTAGAAGCTGTTGGTTTTTATAGAAATGAGAGAGTTTCATAGGACAGAGTTTGAAAGAGTATATGTTTAGAGGGGTTTGCCTACAATAAAGTCGCAAAATATTGACTTTAAAATCAGGTTATAAGATATCATAATATCTCATGATATATCATGATAAATTGTAAAAATAATATAATTTTTTAAAAAATAAGAAAAAAAGAAAGAATAGGTTAACATGTAGAAATTAAAAACGTATATATAATTTTATTTAACATGTAGAAATTAAAAAAGTATATATAATTTTATTTAATGTATTAATTTAACAAATAAAAATGATATATTTTTTAATTTTAGAATATCAATTTATTTTACAAAATCAAATTAATTAATTATGTTTAATAATATTTTTATGCTTTTCTTATCATTAAATTTACAATTATTAAAACTTTTTTAGGGATAAGACATTTCAAACACATTTTACGTCTAATAATATGAATTTTATAATTATTATCATCTTTTTTGTTAACAATTTTTTATTTAAAATCTTTTAATTTAAAAATATCAATTATTTACATTATCAAGTTAATTATTTGCTTTACTTTAATTTTTTGTTATGTTTGTTCTTCCTTTTCGTTTTGTTAAAATTATCATAACTTTTTCTTAAGATGTTACGATAGCTCTTATTTATTTTACGTCAAATGATACTAATTTTACAATTATTTTCACTTTTTACGTTAACATTTATTTTTTTGTTTGAAATTACTTTTCATTTATAATAATAATTATTTTTATGCTATCAATTTAATTATTTACATTATAATAATATGTTTTTACACTTATTTTTATCTTTTATTATATTTAGAATTATTATGATTTTTTTTAAGGTGTAGCAACACTTCTAATACACTTTTATGCTAAATGATACAAATTTTACAATTATTCTCACCTTTTCACATAAATACCTATTTTTTATTAAATTATTTTTTATTTATAATAACAATTATTTTATATTGTTAACTTAATTATTTATGTTAGAATAATTTTTTTTTTTACATTTGTTCTTACATTTGATACATTTAGAATTATCAAAACTCTTCATTAAGGTGTTACGATAATTTTAATTTATTTTATGTCAAATGATATTAATTTTACTATTATTCTCATTTTTTAACGCTAACATTCTTTTTTTATGCAAAATTATTTTTATTTATAATAATAATTCTTTTACGTTGTCAACTTAGTTATTGATGTTACAATAATACTTTGTTTATGATTGTTCTTATTTTTTATTATGTACAGAATTATCATAACTTTTTTTTAGAGTGTTACAACATTTCTATCTCATTTTAAGTGAAATTATACCAATTTTTTATTATTCTCATATTTTACATAAACATTTATTTTTTGGTTTAGAATTATTTTATATTTATAATAATAATTCTTTTACGTTATCAAGTTATTTATTTACATGACAATAATATTTTTATACTTGTTTTTACCTTTCATTACGTTTAGAATTATCACAATTCTTTCACAAGATATTACAATACTTTTAACTCATTTTATACCAAATGATATTAATTTTACAACTATTTTCACATTTGTACATTATAACCCTTTTAACACATTTTACGTTAAATTATATTAATTTTAGAATTATTTTCATCTTTTTATGTTAACACTTATTTTTTGATTTAAAATATTTTTTTATTTAAATTAATAATTTTTTATGTTGTTAATTTAATTACATTGCAATAAAATCTTTTTTGCTTATTCTTACCTTTTATTATATTTAGAATTATCAAAATTATTTTTTAAGTTATTGCGACACTTCTAACATATTTTACATCAAATGATACCAATTTTATGATTATTCTTATTTTTTTATATTAACACTTATTTTTTGCTTTATAATTATTTTTATTTATAATACTAATTTTTTACGTTACAAATTTATTATGTTTCAATAATATCTTTTTACATTTGTTGTTCATTTTCATTACAATTTTTTTATTAAATTATTACAATTTTTTGTTAAGGTATAATGAAATTTCTAACCATTTTACATCAAATAATACTAATTTTACAATTATTCTCACCGTTTAAATTAACTCTTATTTTTTAAATTATTTTTTATTTGTAATAATAATTTTTTTACATTGACAACTTAATTACTTACGTTATAATAATATCTTTTTATACTTATTATTACCTTTCATTACATTTAAAATTATTATAATTTTTTCTTAAAAATGTTACAACATTTATAACCATTTTATGACAAATAATACTAATTTTATATTAACACTTATTTTTTAGTTTAAAATTATTATTTATTTCCAATAATTTTTCTTTTACATGCTAAAAATAATATTTATGTTACAATAATAATTTTTTATACTTGTTCTTATTTTTTATTACGTTTAGAATTATCATTACTCTTAGTTAGGATATTATGATAGTTCTAATCTAATTTACACGAAGTGGCACCAATTTTATAACTATTCTTACCTTTTTACGTTACGTTATGATACTTCTAATATACTTTATATTAAATGATTTTAATTTTACAATTATTCTTACATTTTTACATTAACATATATTTTTTTGTTTAGAATTATTTTTTATTTATAATAATAAATTTTTATGTTATCAACTTAATTATTTACGTTACAATAAAATCTTTTACACTTGTTCTTATCTTTCAATATATTAGAATTATCACAATTTTTTTAAGGCATTGCTACACTTCTAATATATTTTACGTCAAATGATATCAATTTCATGATTATTCTCACTTTATTATATCAACACTTATTTTTTGGTTTAGAATTATTTTTTATTTATAATACTAATTTTTTTACATTAACAATTTATTATGTTTCAATAATATCTTTTTACATTTGTTGTTACTTTTTATTACGTTTAAAATTATTATAATTTTTTTCTAAGATCTAATGATACTTTTAACCATTTTACATTAAATGATATCAATTTTATGATTACTTTCACCATTTTATGTTAACTCTTATTTTTTATTTTAAATTATTTTTTATTTGTAATAATAATTTTTGTATATTGCTAACTTAATTATTTATGTTGCAATAATAACTTTTTATAATTGTTATTACCTTTCATTACGTTTAAAATTATCAAAACTTTTTATTATGGTGTTACGATAATTTTAACTCATTTTATGTCAAATGACACTAATTTTATGATTACTTTCACTTTTCTACGTTACGATACTTCTAATATATTTTATATCGAATGATATTAATTTTACGATTATTTTTATTTTTTTTTTATATTAATACTTATTTATCGGTTTAAAATTATTTTTTAAGTTTATGATAATATATGGAATTCCAAAAATCTTAAAAAAAAAAAAGCTGACAAAAAAACTAGAAGTCGATAAAGAAACAAAACATAAAAGAAACAAAAAGTTAAAGGAAAAAAAAAGAAGTCATAAAAAAGATGATCAAAAGAAGAAGAATATTAGCAAATTTAAAATTCTTTTTATTTTATTTAATAAATAATATTTAATTTTAATTAATTAAAATTAAGTTAACTTGTTAACAAATAATGAATTATTTTGTAATAGATAATTAATTATTTTTACAATTAAAAAATAAACAATGATTTATATTAATTTTTGTATATATAATGGTTATTATTCAATAACCTTATAATAAAATCAAAAATTTTAAATTTATTGTAAAAGTTTCCGTATTTAGAAAGAAATAAAACAAATTGCATTCAAGAAAAAAAAATATGTTTATATTAAGCGAGAAAAATAAAGACATGGCAGTTCTAGTGACCTGCTACCCTTAATCTTCTTCCTTTTGTAGTTTAGTTGATTTTTTTTTTCATTTTTAGAATTCTTTTCCCAAAGCATATTTAGCTTTATAAATTAGGATGTAAAATAAAAAAATAAAATATATGAGATAATAAAAAATTGTTAATTTTTTAATAATTATTGTGATTATTATATATTTAATATTTGCTGGAAGTGGTAATTTTCTTAATAATAATCAAGAAACGAACTTTTTCAAAATCTTACCAAAATGATTGAATCAATTTTAGAATTTTTTATAAAATAATTTTACTTACTTTTTAATAATAAATTTAAAAATTAATAAACAAAAAATTTAGAAGCAAATAAACAAATTCAAATATGAAATTAAAATAAATCAGAATTAGTGATTTTATTGAAAATTTTAAAAACTTTTTTCAAATCTCACCAAGAGTGTTGTGGGTAAGAATTTAGAAAATTTTCCATAAAAGAAATTTTATTTGCTTTTTTTAAATAAAATCATTTATAAAAAATTTTGAAAGTAAATACAAATTTTCTAATGGTGTAATTAAAATTAAAATCACTATGTGATGATTTTATTGAGAATATTACTAACTGTGGTTTAAGTGAGTAGTTTAGAATTTGGGTTTTTTTCATTAGTTTTATATTATTTTTGCTACTCTTATGTAGTTGTATACTATACAAGTATAGTTGAATCAATTGGCATATGTCATTTTTATATTTATACAGGTTTTTAGTTACCATTTTTTATATTGTAGGCTATTATTTAATTTTAAATTATGTCTCATTTTAAACTCATTTAATCTCTCAATTGTAAGATGTTATGTGCATGATATATATTTTGAACTTTAAATTATATATTTTTAATAAAAATCATTTTTTGAATTTTTATTTTTTTTCTAATTTAACATTTTATTTAATCAAATATTTAATTTTTTGTTTTTAACTTTTTAGAATTTTTATAAAATTTTCTATATTTTTAATAACTTTTATGTTTTTAGAAATTTTTTTACATTTTTTAATATTTAAATTAAAAATAAATAAATTATAAAGAAGATATGAGTTTTTAAAATTTATTTTGTTTTTGCTATATTTACAATGAAAGAGCATAAGTTTGAGGTAAAACAGAAAAATAACAAAACCATAAAAGCTTCTAATTTCAATTTATTTTTTTAGTTGAACAAGATAAGAAATATGTAAAAAATTTATAAAATTTGTAAACTATTTTTTAAAAACAAAAATTATTATAAAAATTTCTAAAAAGGATAAAAATAAAAATATGGAAAATTTTATAAAAACAAAAAAAAATTAAAAATAATAAAATAAAATATTTTGTTTAAAAGGTTAAATTTTGAAAAATACAAAACTTTCAAAAAATGAAATTAAGAAAATTAAAATATTGAAAAATAATTTTAATATTTTTAAAAATGTTAGAAAATTTATAAAAATATGAAATATTAAAATTTTATATTAGATAAACTAAAATTTCAACTTTTTTGTAAGAAGAGGAACTAAATTTTAATTTTTTTGTAAATATATGAATTATTTATATAATTTAACAAATAATTTCAATTACCAAAATTATCACATCAGCAAAAACCAATATCATATCAATAAAATTAAGCTCTATTCATCAAATTAATAATCACATCAATATTTTTAATGATAAAAAATTAATGATTATTTTTAAATTAAAATAATATGAAAATTAAATTTATATATTTGAACTAAATTTTAAATTTTAATAAAGCATGTTAACAACAGTGTCTAATTAGAAAAAGAAAAAAAAAAAAAAAGATGTTACCTTGTGATTTTGGCCTTGAAAATTTGAGATAATTCCAGATAAGCACCGAGCAGTCTTATACGCTTCTTTGTGTTTCCAAGATAATTTCACTTCTTCTTCAAACTAGGGGTCTCGCTGGCTTCTGCAAATTGGATTGTGATTGATTCTCTGGTTTGCGAGATCCAAATTAAAAATCGTGGGCGTTACCAAATTCTTAACTTTGAGTTCGGTATGCCATTGCCATCTCTAATTTCTAGTTATAGTCTTCAAACCTTCAAAATTCAGAGATGACTGGTGTTGTCTACCCTAATAAAAAATTTCAACAATGAATCTGAATCATGCACTCTTTTAGCTTTCGAATTTAATAGTTAAAAGCCGAAAATTAGGAAAATTTAGGAGAGTTTAGCTAACTTTTTGGATTGATGTACTGACTGACGTTTTGCTAGGGCAAAGAGAAGAAGAAAAGATGGCGAAGAGGGGAAGAGCATGCGTGGTGGTTCTCGGAGATCTCGGCCGCAGTCCTCGTATGCAGTATCATGCCCTTTCCCTCGCGCGTCAGGTTTTCCAGCAATTTTCTTTTGTTATCTAGATTTCGCTTTGAATAACTATTATGGGTTTTGTTTCTCTTCCAAAATTTAGGCTTTTTGTGCTTGATTTTGTTGGTTGAAACATTTATATTAAGCAAAATGAAGTTTAGTAAATGCAAAGGAAACAAATTTCACAATTTTCATTCCCAAATCCTTTTATTGTAATCCTTATTGACTTGCAGTATGAATTTATTATGTCATGTAATGATGGGTATTGGCATGAAAGATTGTTGTCATAGTTCTTATGATGAAGAACAACTTGCACTTATCTACAGAAATAAGGTATGGTTTGGTTTTTGCTTTTATTACTTGCCTTTTTCTTCGGAAGCAAAAAAGAAAAAAGTGAGTTTGGATACAAAGGCAAATTAATTTCTTTGAAGAATTAGAAGTTCAAATTTTATTACTCAAAAAAAAAAAAGTTCAAATTTTAAGTTTTTGTTTGTGGACAACAAAGTGCAGCAATTTAGGTTAATATGGAATAATAATTATGTTAGGATTGGTGTTGCATTTTAGGCTTATATTAATTTCAGTTATGATTTTGCTTTCTACCCTTTGCTTTTACTTTATATTAGTAACTTTTCAGGAAGCATATAGCAATTAGAAAATAGCTAAAAGCAAGTGATAAGAAGAATGACCCAATGGATCCTAAGTAATTGGTTTGTTTGGAAGGAGGCTTATACAAATGCTTAGTTGCTTATATGCATGTGTATCAATTCTTCTTGTTCATTAGATTTTGATGGGATGCATATACCCCCCAAACTCTGCATCAGACTACATCTACACTGTTTTGTAAAGTACTTAATTGATCATCATAGGAACAAGGCTCAACAATAATTTACAGAAATGGTAGATGTGGGAATTAGGGTAGTTGCAGGTGCGCAGGCCTTTTTCTGTTTATGACTCTCTACGTACTTTTGTAAAACACTGTTGACTTTCTGTCATTCTTTATGTGACATCATTGTGCTACTATGGTTGCCTTGTGTTCTTAAATTTTCCTTCAATACATGCCTACTCCTTGGTAGATACTTGTGGACCATTACCATAGCTTTTAGAAGGCTTATTTGAAAGAAATATGGTTCTCGGAAAGACTGTCTTCTACAACTTTCAAGCCATCATACTTTTAGTTATTGTATTTGAAGAAAATTTTTTGTAAGGTTAGCTCTTGTAAAATTAGACAACTTCTAAAAGTTCATGGAAAATAATTACTTTATTATTTATTTATTTATTTTTGGGTGCAGCAAAATAAGTACTTACTGATATGCTATTTTTATATGTCCAAATAGGCTTGCTTTCCCTTCCTGTCCCCATGTCTCTTCCCTTGCTTCAAAAGAGGAAAAGTAGTAAACTTGATGTTTTTATAGATTCTTGTCCCGTATAGTCACATGCTTATCTAACCTGTCCTAAGAAAAGTAGAAAAACTGAGAGGAAAAGGGGGAAAATCAAGCATGTTAACCCTCTTGTTTAGGAGGTGCAGTTACGTCTCAAGGCTGGAAGTTCTTGCAAATATGTGTTTAGGACTATTTGGGTTTTGTTTTTGATGTTATGAATCAAATTACAAGAAACCAGGCTGCCAAAAAAAAAAAAATTACAAGAAACTAGTTCAACAATACACTACCTATTCTGACATAGTATAATGAAAAGTTCACTGTTACAACGAAATGCTTAGATCTTTTAGCAGTAATGACAATATTCTTCTGAAATATGTGAGATGCTTTTGCTGCTCTCAAATCTAATAATTCTAGATCACTTGTCAAATATTTTGATAAGTGTTAGCAACTGTACTCCTGGGAACACCATAGATATAAGCATATGATTTTCCTTTATGCTATCTGGTTATTTCTGTCCAGCTCCTCCACCCTATCCAAAAACAAAGAAAAAGGAAACAGTATGTTTGTTATAACCTTGTGAATCATAAGCTGTATAGTCCCATTGTTTATTTTTTGTAAGATGCTCATTCAGAGTTCTCATTCAAAAAAGGAAAAATAAATAAGATGTCGATTCTTCTGATTTCAATTCATTTGCAGGCATCTTTGGAAGTGGACATTGTTGCATATGGAGGTATAAGTTTCTACCTAATGATGAGTTAAACTGGATGCTTTTTTTTTTCTCTGCCATGCAATATGTATTTTAGCAAAATCATTACGAGAGGATTATGTCTCTACTGGTTAACAGTTTTCAATAAGAATAATGCTAGGAAAATTTACCAGCAGAAAAGAAGTTTATATATCCCAAACTATGTACCAGATTTTTGCATTATGCAGTAAATATGAGAGATTATACTGTAGAAATGCTAAATTTAAAGAGAGTATCTTAATAATATACTAGTTGTTTTTGGTCAACAATAAAGATGCCAATTGAATGATGAATTTCAATGTTTTATAGGTTCTGAACCCCACTCTGCTGTTCTAGAGAATGAATCTATTCATATTCACACAATGGTATGACCTGGAGGACTATTTTTGGGCTAAGGTATTATTACAAGACTGTTGTCTATTATTTATTTTTTTTTCTCATTTGCAGATACAATGGCCAAAACACTCTCATAGCTTGCCAAAGATACTTTATCCACTAATGCTCTTACTGAAGCCAATCATTCAGTTTATAATGCTTCTTTGGTTTCTTTGCATCAAAGTTCCTCCTCCTGATGCCTTCATAGTGCAGGTGAGTTTTTAAGTTCCGCTAGAGAGAGCCCAAGTTCTGTTTACTATCTTGTCTGGCACAAACAGTATTAACTGCTATTGAATGTTTTCTTGGCTTTTTCACTAGAATTTGACGTTGAATCCTTTGTATGGAATCTGTCTCTCAAGAGTTTTTTTTATATCCTATCATGATGTATCAAAACTTTTAACTAAAGGTTAACCTCAAATTCACTCTTTTGTTTATTGCTTGAGAGGTGGAGGACAAAAGTTTTCTAAAGCTTGAGTGATTATGGAATGGCAGGCTTATGAGCAATGTTTTTCAATAGATAGATAGATAGATAAAGGAATAGATGAAAGAAGTAGGGGTTATTTTCTCTCTAATTATTTAGTTACCTTTCTTTTCTTTTCCTATTTAAGCCAGAAAAAAGTATTGGATGGGGTGGGTGTTCCGAATGCCTGAATAACATCCTCATCATTTATTAAAAGAACAAGGGACATTGTTTGTACTATATTCTGATTAAGCTTTGTAGTTGTGTTTTTCTAGTGATTCTTCTTTATCAAGCTAGCCATGCTTTTTACATATGGGATTAACTACAGAATTTATCTCACACTTATTACTTCAAAATTTTCTGTCCATTGCTTCCAATTTCAAGCTTTCATATTAACAATGATAAAATATAAGCTCTCCATTTACATTGCTAAGTTCTAGTAGCCGCTCCTTTTGTAATGATATGTAAAGTCAGCTTTTTTTATTTCTTTTTTGAAAAAAAAAAATCATGTGGTACATTCTTATACATGATCCATATTCTT
The DNA here is from genome assembly GCF_047325235.1 of Durio zibethinus. Taxonomy (NCBI): domain Eukaryota; kingdom Viridiplantae; phylum Streptophyta; class Magnoliopsida; order Malvales; family Malvaceae; genus Durio; species Durio zibethinus. The sequence continues at coordinate 16,123,249 of NC_143179.1, forward strand.
TAAAAAAAAAAAACCATTGTGATTTATCCATAGATGATTATTATAACTTATTCATGAAATACCCGTGCTAATGTCCGCATCATAGAAGGCCTATATGGATAAGTGATGATGAAACCTTACTATCATAATTTTTTTGTCATGTATGGCATCCCATTGGGATTTGGGTTAAGCAATGATAGGTAACTCTCTTATTTCATATAAAGCGACTGCTTTCCTCAAAGATTCTTACCTAAGACCTGTAAGCTGAAAGTCTCAAGTTCTCATGTTAAAATTTTGTAATGGTTGGTCACAGTTGTCATGTCTTTTCTTAAGCACCTTGTTATTATATCTCTAAAAATGTATCAGTATAATATTTTCTGTTAACTGTTTCTTCTCCTTATCACAGGAAAGTTGTTGATGCCTTTTTTCATTAGATACATTTAGCTAGGAATCTTGCCCTTCTTTAAATTTTATGGAATATTACTCTCTTTTTTCCTCATAAAAATTTCTTAATTTTCCTCCATTTATGTAGAATCCTCCTTCCGTTCCAACATTAGTGGCTGTAAAATGGGCAAGTTCTTTGAGACAGTCTGCATTCATCGTTGATTGGCATAATTTTGGATATACCTTACTTGGTTTGTCCCTGGGCAGAAGCAGTCGATTTGTTTCAATATACCATTGGTAAGACACAGTTGCCTTCTAATTTTGTTATTGTGAAGAAGACTTATCTTCAGCTGTACAGTGGATGGATGTGATTTTTAAATCTGCTTAGGCTTGAGAAGCGTTATGGGCAGATGGCAAATGGTTCCCTATGTGTAACAAGGGCAATGCAGCATGAATTAGCTCAAAACTGGGGAATTAAGTAAGATTTTGCTCATGGTTGGTTACTTATTTTAATTTTGCACTATGAAATTTTATGGGAAAATGTCTAACTGCACTCTATTATGATTAAATTTATAGAGCCACAGTTTTATATGATCAGCCTCCTGAGTTTTTCCGTCCAACTTTGCTTGAGGAGAAGCATAAGGTGAGATTTATGTTTTTAAGTTGAGTTCTCATCAAGATTTCTGGTCTAAGTATTATTTTGTAATTGTGTTTCTTTCTTAGTTGTTTTGTAGATTAAATAGATATCTTTGTCACCCTCTTGGTGTTCAAGATTGTGTAAGTGCTGGTTAGTCTAATAAACAATCAACTTTACTTTTGATTGAGCAGCATGGTTAAACAACGCTGTTTGCTGATTTTAACCATCATGCAGAAACTGCAGGGATTGGGAGAGATGACCAAAACGAAACATTATTTACAACCCAGGTTGGTACTAGCATCTTGTTCAAGCCAAACAGGCCTGCTCTTGTTGTAAGCAGTACAAGCTGGTGAGGCCATCCTCTATGAAGGTTCTATTCACGTACTTCTTGGAGCCAATATTTCTACTCTCTCTTTTCTTCTTTATTGTCTCTCTTAATTGCCCGAGCCTTATTAAACTTTTACCTATTAAAAGTGATAATTAGAAGAAGATGCTGATAGTTGTTAGTCTATGGAATATGGAAAATGCTCAAGTTGATCCAGTTTTGTTCTTAATATTGACTTTTTACATGATATCTTTTTTCGAATATGTTTGCTAAATCAATATTGTCTTCTGATAGTAGCTTCTGATTTAGATTATTTCTCTGTTTTGGTTGCTTTAGACTCTAAATAGAAGAAGTTTACCTCCCGTTCTATTTAGAGATGATTTAATTTCAGATGTAAACATTTTCTCCCTTTTATTGAAGGATACATATACTCATTCTGTATGAATAAGATATTGATACAACTGTTAAGTGATTCATTCTAGAGAATAACCTCTTTCCAGGACTCCAGATGAAGATTTTGGGATTCTATTGGAAGCAGCAGTAATGTATGATAGGCGAGTTGCTGCTCTGTTGGATGAAAATGATTCCACTGATGAAGGGTTCCTTTGGAAGGAGATCTCCGGTGGAAAGCAATACTTGTATCCAAGGTTGTTGTTCATCATTACAGGTAATGGTTCTGTTTATCCTAGAAGCAGCATCTTTATGTGGGTCCCTTTTTTCTTAAAATTTTCCAATATTGATTTAGGTAAAGGTCCTGAAAAGGAAAAGTATGAAGAGAAAATAAAGAGGTTAAACCTCAAACGTGTGGCATTTCGTACCATGTGGCTGTCAGCTGAGGATTATCCACTGCTTCTTGGTATGATACTTGTCATCAATTTTCTGTTTTCTTCTTCCTTCTAGCTTCATGTTTAATATCCTTATTCTTGCGTCATTTTACAGGTTCTGCAGATTTAGGTGTTTGCCTGCATACTTCTTCCTCAGGATTAGACCTTCCCATGAAGGTATGTCATTCTTGGTCTCCTATTAAAGCTTTATTATGCAAAAAACAATGTGAAGCAACAAAACCTTTCTCTCACTTCACTGAAACCTTTTGGCCGTAACTGAAACTTGTATTGGCTGGTAGGTGGTGGATATGTTCGGTTGTGGACTTCCTGTATGTGCTGTTTCCTTCTCCTGGTAGACTCTAGTTGCATCTATCTTATCAGTTCATGGTATCATTGGTTAATAATTCGACGTGCTTTAATGCTAAAGTCTCTTTTGTGATTTGCTACTGGTTTGACTTATCTGAAGCATCGATGAACTTGTTAAAGTTGAGAAAAATGGACTGCTCTTTTCATCATCATCAGAGCTAGCTGATGAACTCTTGGTAAGTTTTGTATACTTAACGAGGTCAGTTGGTACTTGTTAGTAAATATGAATGATGCACAATCTCTTCTACAATCTCACCCCATATTTAGAAATTAAGATATTTCTTTGCCTATAAAAAAGAAAGAAAAAAAGAATCCCCTAATATGAAGTTGTCTCTGTCAGCAAAATCCTTCAAAATTCTCTCCATATGTCTTTCTCCCAGCCTTTTGGTGCGTCACCAATAATATTAATGTATTTTCTCCTTGGTGTCCCTCTGACGAATTTACAATGCCTGTACCCTCAAATTCTTTGATTGGAATCTATTGTGTGGAGGTGATCTCATGTTTTCACATGTTTGGCTGTTGAACCTTATTCTAATTAAAACCAGAATGACTAATTCAATAGTTGATTATTGTTTTGTAACATATATTTCTAGAGACTTGCTATGGTGGTTTCTAATTTTCTTGGCTTTTCTATTTTCCTTATCAATGCTGGCAGATGCTCTTCAGGGGCTTTCCAGATGAATGTGATTATCTGAAATCTCTCAAGAATGGTGCTTTGGAAATGGGTTCTTCAGCAAGATGGGACAGTGAGTGGGAAGAACATGCTAAGCCATTGATATCAGGGGTTAGTTGACTCATCCTTAAGCCTTTTTTTCCTAGTTCTCTTGATTTTTAATGCCTGTTAGCTATATTTCTCTACAAACCAATGTCAAATTGAATCAGTATGATCTTTAAGCATCTAATGACAGTTACTAGGTTTTGTTATGCCTGTAATAATGAGTTTTAATCATTTCTCTCCCTTTCCCATGGTGCCAACCTTGCAGTATGCTTTTTAACAAAAGCAAAGGAATTTTTTTAGTTTTATTTATTTATTTTTTTGAATCAATGAACAAATGGATTTCAATATGCAGGTTATATCCAAAACTTGAAATAGCCATAAGTTTCAGCTGTCTCGTGAACGGTTTTAATGATAGCGATCCCAGCCACCTGCCTCATATGTTGGTTTATAATCAATATCAAGGTGGGTTTACTTGACTCCATTTTTCCCATGGATCATTACCATGTTTTTGTTAGAAGGAGACATTGTAGATTATACAGTCCTTATGATTCCAAAACTGACAGTTAATTTTGATTTATGGCAACATACAAATGGTCATATGGTTTGGGTTTCTCATGTTTAAAGGGTTTATGATTTGACTAGTTGGTTCTGCATCTACTCTGAAATGTGCAATGAACACTTTAAATAGATACATAGTTGTTTGTTAATGATTACCCGCTTATCATTTCTGATAGAAATGATCATTCAAGTCAGATTAATACAAAATTGCTTATATATATATATATATATATATATATATCCTATTTGGGTTTGGCAAACACAACAATGTGTTTTGAGTATGGCGAGTTGATATCAATTATGAAACGGTAATTTTTGTATTCTATACGTGTTAAACATGAAATAAACAGATATGAATAGATTAATTGTCAGGTTTAGTTTTGACACATGGTATTGTCTGGATTTTAACTATTTCGTTTCAATATCTACGTGTAGTATAATATGGATAGTTTGATAGGTATAGTGAGCTATAACTTAATAGTCATTAAGGTGCTTCTGGTGAGTGTATGAATATTTAGTTCAAAATTTAGGTGTCCTTTGTAATTATTGTTGTTGTTCTCTTTTTTTCGCTTTCAATTTCTTAAAGAAAAAAAAAAAGAAGCAGTTTTGGTAATATGTTTTTTTTTTTTTTCAAAAAACAGAAAAGCTAAAAAAATATTTTCAAATTTGTTGAAATTAAGAAATTTTTTTACTTTTTGTTTTTGGAAACAATGTCTTCGCTTCTAACATTATTTAGAGGTAGATGAATAGTATGTATTTATCAAATAATTTCTTATAAAAATATATTTCCTCATCCATCTTGATAAGCTTTTCACATGTTAATTTATTATTTGACGAAAATTTGAACTTTGATTTCATTCTATTTTATTTATCATTATAAAAATGTAAAAAGATATAAGAAATTATTTGATAACAAGGGTTAAGAGTCCACGCTCAAAACGTTCTACATTCGAGAGCTCAATTGAACACCATTGTATCAATACAGTTACAGAGATTTCGGTGGCACACTTGAGATGCAAGGCATGATTAAGGTTCGACTTGTAGCTTCTAAAGATACAAGACATTTGAGGGATGATAACACATTTAGTTTCCATCGATTTCCATAGATTGCATTCTCAGATACAATGACCACATAAGGCAGATTGAAGAGAATAGCGGATCGATAGATTGATGCATTTAGCATAAAGCCTACCACCATGCACAATCATAGCATCACTTATATGTGCATTGTGTACAAGTGGTAGTATTTATGCACATCGATCCATAACCCACAATAACTCGACGAGCACTGTCAGTGGTATTTTTAAATTTTACAAATAAAATTAAGAGATTGATTTATATTACATTTTTTAATTAGTTTTTTTTTTTTTTATTTTTCAAGAAAAATTATTTCATTCATTGGAGTTTTTAGATTCCATAAGTGGGATTAGTAAGGTAGCACATTCTCTTAGGATATATTTACAAGTTAAAATTTAAATATGTATTAATCTTTCAATATGGCTTTTAAAATTAAAAAAATTTTACTGGTAATATATCAAATATTAAAATTTTTTAATATATTTTAATGGATATGTGTTACTTTACTAATTTCTAATTGTGCAGTTTAAAAATTTCTTGTAATTTTCATAAAGTAAATAATATTCGAATTTCGTAGTGTAAATAATATTCGTAATTTTAAACATTGAGGTGTATGCTATTTTGATGTTTATATTTTCAAGTCATTTATTAATATCTGTATTCATAAAGTTTTAATGTTTTGGACTCTAGTCCTTTCTCGTTCGTTTGAGCGATAATTCAGGCGTGAAATATGAATTTGAATTATGTGTATCACATGTAGTGTTGTATGGCACTTGCGGAATATTTTATTTTACAAAATAAAAGTATATTTTTGAAATAAAAAAATATATACTTTTAAAAACATTCCTAATATTCTAGAATTATACCACATAAACGTTTGATCCATAGTTTTTAATTGATATTAGTAAATATTTGTTCATAACCGTTTTTAAATTTTTTTTTTTTTGAAGAAAACCTTTTTTAAAATTTTAAATTTACTCGATGAAGGGGCAAAGTAGTATATAGATTTATACCGAAGAGTGTAATGCAATTTGACCCTACTCTTTTTGTCCTTATTGATGCGACAATTTTATTAGATAAACTAAAGGTAAGATGAATCATTTGTGGGAGATTAATTTATTGGTAAATATTGCAATGTTTAAAATTAAACTAAGGAATGCCTTTCAAAAAAATTAAATTAATGAATTAATTTTGTCATATATATAAGGAAGAGCAAAAATGTAGGGTTTAAGAAAATTATTTTTCTTCAAAATTATGATTATTTTTATCCCACTTTAATTGTAATCATTAATCAACTTAATTTTTTTTTGTTAATTCTTAAATTTTGAATTTGTCTTCTCAACTAATTAAATAAGTATGTTGTAGCTAACTTTCCAATTGTAAGTTATTTTATGCTTCTTGCATGCAAAATCAATTCCAAATATATATATTTTTTTATTTATCTAACAAATATCAATTCCAAAACTCATAATAGAAATATAGTACTAACTAATTATTGATATTCATCTTATATATATCCACGCTTCATATATATATATATATATATATATATATATATATATATATATATATATACTAGTTTTAAATTCATACTATGCATGGATTGAGCAATTTATTATTTTTTGTTATATATATTATTATTTATAAAAAATTAACATATTTTATTTAAAAACACTTTTTATAAAAAGCTATATTTTGATGATATTTTTGTTGTTAAAAATATAATTTTAATAATATGAATAGTAAATATATATAATGGTATTTTATAAAACTTAAACCTATGATATATAGATTAAGATTATTAATTTGGTTCATAAATTAATTGGTTATTACTCATCAAACAAATTAAGATTATTAATCATCAAGTAAATTTTGAGAAACTATTTGTTAATCCTCACAACATATATTCCTTAAATTTGTATTTCAGATCATTCATTTATATAAAATTTTCCTTAACCATTTAACCAAAAACCTTTTTATTGAAGAATACATTAGTAACTCTTATATTGCAAAGATAATTTAATCAATAGCAATATGCCTTCCAAAAAGAGGTCACAAACTTGAATTTAAACAAACCATTATAAAATTGTCAACAAAAACGAACCTAACATAAGTGAAAGCAATCAACATATTACATATTCAGTAGATTTATGCAACACAGTCTAATATCATTTTGTTAGAAGTAAAGATGCAAGCAAACATATTATGCATAAAAAAGTTATAAAAATAGTAACTTTTACCATCTATACCAAGGTTGTTAATATCGTACTGGATAATATTTTAATTTTTTAAAAAATATGATATATAAGTACCAGTTATTGCAGTATATTATTTCAAATTTTTTGATTTAATACAAATATATTTATAAAATATGAATGAACTTATACATTATAATATTATTAATAAGTCACAAAATAAATATGCGATATATTCAAATCAAATAAATAAGTTTAAAAACATAAGAAATAATATCATAAATTTTTCATGATATTTTTAAACACTTAATTTGATCATATGATATTTAAATAAGTATTTTTTTCATATAAATATAGATAAAAACAAAGAGATGAAAAAAATTTAATCAAAGTTTTATGATTGTTAAATTTTATAAAAGTAGTATAATTGTTTTCTTGAAAAAAAAAAACTGAAAAATTTATAAATTTTGGTTTGAAAAAATAAATTATAAAATTATAAACTTTGGTTTGAAAAAATAAAGTATAAAAAAAGTTAAAATAAAAAATAAAGAAGCTCAACTTTTAAGGATTATTTTATCAATTAATTTTATTTTTATTATGTTAAAAACAATTAAATAACAAAATATAAGTTAAAAATTACAAAATATATTTCACATTTATGTACTGGTTAAAACATGCTATTCCACTGAAATTCATCGAAATAAGTTGAAACTGACGAAAACAACCGTATTACCCGATATCAAATTTGGTACAAAAAATTATTCTTAGCTGTACCATATTTTGGTATAAAGTACTAGCCAGTATAATTGATACTGAAATGAAATTAACAACTATGATCTATACACCTAAATTCTTAAAATAACTCTAAATATATTTTAAATTTCAAGAATAATAATTAATAGTTGAACAAAAAATAAAAATAGTAATTAGAAAGAAAATGCGTCATTTTAGAACAATTGATTTTCGAGAAAGATTGGGTGATACCCAATTCAATAACCAATTACAAAAATATCAAACCAAACAATTCAAATCTCATATTTACCAAAATATAATATCATAACGCATAACATATTTAAATTTTAATGCAAAATGTATATTCCAAACTTAAAAGAATCTCTTCTCAAAATATTTTTTAAATAAATAATTATATGATTATATTGAAGTATATATATGAAAGATCTTAACACATAAGAAATAGTAATCAAAATAATACGAAAACAAATATAAAGTGATAAAAACTTTAATAGTAGTTGACTTTATTAACTTTTGTGTGTCTAATTCATCTATATACAGCATCATAAAGGGAAAAAAAAAATCTAAGCTACCTTTACTCCATGGCAAAAAGAGTATCATTTCTTGAAATTTTTTTAATGGTGTAATTTATTTCTTAAGCATCTCAAAAAACTCACTTATATAGGATAGGTCTTGAAACTAATTATGGAATGATTTATAACTTTGGAATGATTAACTGATTAAAATAAAATTAAGAATCAAATTAAGAGTAATTTATGCTTGACAATTAGAATATTCAAACATAATGTATGTTTAATGTATTAGGAAGAAATGAAGAGAAAGATTTTGAAAATTAGTGTAATAATGATAAATAAAATTCATTTGATTTGACATATCAAATTTAATTTTAATTAATTTGATCATTTAATAATCATTTTAAAATCAAGATATTAAAACTATATGCATAGCTTAAAAGATGGAGTCTTACAGCCTATAATTTAAAAAATTGGAAAGTTGCATTTTTTTCAATAAATGTAATTTGAGAGTTGAGCAACATAAGAAAACCTTTGAGTGATAGAGATCAAGGAATGATTTAAAGTGAAAACTAAAATGAAAATTGAGCAATCATAAAAGGATATAAAATTAGTGAAAATTTGGAGTTATATATACAAAAAAATTTGTTGTAGGTTAATAAATAAAATAATTTTAAAATGATGAAAGTAAATATTGAAATAATAAATACTGTGAGTATATGATGGTCAAATAATATCCAATTGAAAATTTAGAGTGAAATAATTTATTTCATTAACTTAATAATAAAAAATTAATTAAATATATTTCTTTTCTATATTTATAGAAAGGCTACATCAATTATTCGGTTGGATATCATATTTAATCAAACATGATTATATCAAATAATTGATTAAGTAGTCAACTCTTACATTACATACATATGTAAAAGTTAAAAGAAATTTTGAAAGAAAATAAAAATAATCAATGCATTAAAATATTTTAAATTTTATATGAAATAAAATAAAACTAATTAAATATAAGACACATGATGATTATTTAAGATTATTTACGTGTCAAAATAATAGACTATACACATTGGATTTTTTTTTTACCAACAATTTTGATTTTTATATATTTATATAAGATAGATAAGTATATATTATATAACACCAAGTAGTAAGATGTGCATATATACAAGCACTTATCATTGAATCAAATGTTCTGTTAATTTAGATTTGCTTATATTAATAGATTCTTTAATTTTCTTGTAAGTTTATATACACATGTATCATTAGGACACATGAAAATATGTAATCATCACATACTTAATTTGCTTTTGGTACATATAATTACTCAAATCATTTCAAGAGAATGCCTAATTAAATTATTCAAAAATGTATAATGTTACTAATATTACATAACATTACAATATTATATATTCAAGTGTGTATATTAATTGCAATGAAATAATTTTGTAAAAGAAAAAAAAGGAAATATTGTAAAATAATTTCCAGTTGTTCTTACCAATGCCCCACTGAATCAATTTGGTCTTGTTGCTGTAATTGCTTTTGAATGGAATTGGGTGAGAAAGGCAAGGAAAATGGTTGATCAGAAGGCACAAAAGAGGGGTGATGAGACAATAAGTTTGCTGAAGAATACACAATATTGGTATTGTAAGGTATATTTTGTTCATGTTGTGATTGTTGCTGCTGCTGCTGCTGCTGCTGCTTTTGCTCGGATCTTTGCTGCTTTGGAACATTAAGCTTCTCGCCTTCAATCTCTCTATATTTGGTTAGATACAGTTTCAAGGGTCCTACATATTCCTCAAATCCTAATGTAGTGATTGCCCAAATGATGTCATCGCCATTGATGGTCTTTCTCTTTTCTCTTTGGCATTTGTCTGAGGCTTCCCCAGTGACAAAGCTAATGAACTCAGACACACATTCCTGAACAGTTTCTTTTGCATCTTTGGAGATTTTCCCATTGCTTGGAATCACCTTTTTCATAATTCTTCCAACGTTTGCAATAGGGAGAAAACGATCTTGTTCCTTGTTGTTGCTGCTGCCATTACTTTTTACACATGGGCTCTCGGGGCTCCCTCCATGGCTAATTTCATCTTCCATTTCTCTTGTATTAATAATTTCTCTCACAATGTTTTTGAGTTTTGTGGATGGATGTTGTTGGGGGTGAAATAGATGGATATAATTGCTTAAAAGGAGCCAGTTGAAGGGGAAACTCTAATTTTGCCTTTGTTTTTAACCAAATGATTCCCCAAGACTCGCTCGGATTAACTAACATTTTTGTTTAGGAACTAATTACTTTGTTGATTTCATCTTCAATCAAAATTCAAAAGTTTCTTTTTAATCAAAGATTTGTGAAAAACTCAATATGTCTTATTCATTAATTTACTTGTGTTAAATTGTCTCAAAAACAAAAATTATAATAATTTGCGTAAATAATACAATTTTCAAAAATTAAAAATTGATATCTCTTAGTCATTAGTTGTATTTATAATTTTTTTTTAAATTTTAACAATTTCCCCAAAAGAATAAAAATTATCACATGGAGTTCACTCTCTTCTTAAAAATACGAATAATTGATAGAAAAATGAATGTGGAACTGTTAAGTAGATCTTACACTTTTGTTTATAGCATTTGTCTCTTCTATTCGGCAAAAAATTCATTAACATGAGAATTAATTTATTTGATTTATGTAATTATTTTATAAAAAATAATGCTTAATCTTATATTTAAATTTTAATATTTATAATTTTTTATTCTATTTTCAAACTATGACTTTTTTTTTCTTACAAAAAATTTCATTAGTTTCATTTTAATCATTGTATTTATAAGTTGACTTACCATAAATTGGTAACTCACATCCTTAAATTAAATGATAAATATTTAATAAATTAAGAAAAGAAATTATTTGATGGACTCTTCATATCTGATCCCGTCCAATAATGTTGGACAAAATTATTTTCTTCTTGTTAGATCCATTTACGTTGGCCAATACTGTTAAAAACTTTTTCCAAATGTTAATGTTATCAATTCAAATTGATTCATGCAAAATGAAAATTTCAACTTTGATTTTGTTAAATCAAGCAATCCAAATTTTAGTTTGGTGAAAAAAAAAAGAAAAAAACACCACGATCCTCGAAGAATTTAATGTTCCGTGTTCCCTAAAATGAAATTTGCTGCTTCTATGTCACAATTTTTATTATTCACTTATACTTTTTAAATTTTTTCATGTCAAAATGTTCGTAAATGTTTTATACATAATTTGCATAATGTCTAATTTCCATGATTGAACGAATTACAATTTACATAAAACTAAAGTTTATATGTTTTGAATTTGCACCGGTCGCTTTTATCTCAGAAAATTCAAAAAAATCATTTTGTATGTCCGAGTACCTATATTTGTCCCAGCCAATGGGATTTATATTTCCATAAATGCTTCCATTTTTCATTATGAACTAATAGACTGGCATCCCATTAAAGCTTAGAGGGTTAATAACTTGAATAACTCTTTAAGTTATATTGAAATGTTCTACATCCTAAATTAAAATAAAATAGTTAATATAATATTTAAATTTTAAAAATTTTTAATATGATACTTAAATTATAAATTATTTATTTATCACATTTAATTATTTGATATTAATCATGTTAAAAATGGATATTAATTTAATTAATAAATTATTAATTTAAATATCATGTTCAAAATTTTTAAAATTTAAATATCGCATTAAATATTTCATTATAATTGAAACATTATTCATAAAATTAACTCAAGCTTGGATAAAAAGCTTACATGATAAAGAAATAAAAATTAAAAAAAAATAAATCAACAACCGTCTAAAGTACTAGATTTTGGAACAGACTAAAATTCAGTTTCTTACGGTTTCTAATATATATATATAAAAAAAAGAAAATAATAATAATAACAAAATACTGTAGTCAATACTATAGACATAATTAACATGATACAAGCCTTCTAGGGCAAACTTGGTGAACTAAATACTATAAATTGCGATTAGATACGGAACAAAAGGAACACCTAGCCTCACAACTGTGCTGGTAAATATGCCAACTGACTGACTTCTGAATTTGCTGACATAGGTTGAAACTGACACTTAAAAATTACGGATTAAAAAAGTTTACACGCATAATATATTTTTGGGTCAGAAAATTACATAGATGGGGTTCAAGAGTAAATTAAAAATTTTCAAAAAAGTGGCAAACATCATGGAACGAAATGGGAGAGCGATGAACGGAAAGCACTGCACGCCTAAGCAAGGGCATATGTGATGGTCTCCACCTCTTTAGGTCGCCACATGGATTTCTGGACACACAGCAAGCCCTCCTTGTCCTTGGAGTAAGTCATGCGTACTTCCCACTGCATAGACCTTAACATATTCTCAAGCTCACTAATGGTCTCAACATTGTCTCGAACAATAAGCTTTCCTTCCGGCCTTAGCATTCGATCAACCTCTGCAACCACAGCCACTAAATTGCACCTACAAGCCCATAGACCATAGCAAAGTTAGGCTGCCAAAGACAACCAATAGAATAACCCGGCAAACGCCCTTTTACCACAAAGCTTACAGTTCAAACACAAATCAAGATCATAGCTAAACAGTTATTTTAGTCTAAGAACTTTGCTAGGACAACATAAGTTACCCATCAAGGAGAGTGTAAAAAGTGGAGTCAAGAAAAGGAAAATATTTATACAAACCTCTTTTTAACCTTGGAGAATAGATGGTCAGCATGGAGAAGATCATAAGACCTCGGATAGGTGCTAAATGATTCGCACCAATCATGATACATACCAAATAGACCTCTCTCATATATTATGGGAAGTGTGTCTGGAGAGTCAATTGGGACCACATTCATGACCCACAAATTCAAATCTTTGAGTGCCGCAGCAAATCTGTTAGCATACAACAATCAGACTCAAGGAAAAGAAGAGAAAAAAAAATAAAGCAAAGAAAAAAGTAACCTTGTCAAACTGTTACATTATTCATAGTTCATGGAACAAAAAAGGAAAAGAAGATGAAACAAAAAACCAATGAAAAAAGTAATCTGTCAAACCATTATATCCTTCCTACTTCATAGGAAAAAAATTGTTGCTTACCCTCCATAAACAGCTCTCATGTCCATTACATTTCTGACAGATGACCAGTTTATTCCCATCCCATTTATGTATGACTTGACCACCCGTTTCCAGTGCTCATTGTCAGCAGCAAAATCCTCTGGTGCTGCTTTGCCATAAACTCCAACTTGGGAACTCAACAACCAATAAGGTGCTTTTTCCAACCTTTCTGGCCATTGCTCAGGCCACTGAGACCCACGTTCTGATGCATCTACAGGTACTTTATGCATGCATGCTTGCAATGGCACATTCCTATAAATAAGAATCAAATTCAAATGGCTGTTTGGATAGCTATATTGCAAGAGATCCACATTTATTCTAAAGTAATAGTGAAAAGAGCAATGACATTCTTATGGACAGGTGACCTGTTTTCTGTTTTTACAAGTCAATTAGATACTTCTTTGGTCAAATTTAGAAAAAAAGGATATTCAATAGCTAACTCAAAGAATGCAAGTTAGCATATCGTTAAACCACTCAGTGGATATTTCTAGTGTCAACTTAACAAGAAGTGTTAGATTTAGTTTTAGCCAGAATATAGTTTTTACAGCCAAGTTAAAGAGAAATATTACCAAGCTGCATTTGGATCATCCGACTCAGGACAGAGTGGAGGCTCTTGTTGTGACCTTTTCTCATAGCAGTCGTTAGAAGTAGGCTTCTTAAATGTTGCTACAGCCACCCTGTTTACTGCATCCTTACTAGTTTTGTTTACAAGCTCCCAGCACATTGCTTTTGTTAGTTCAACCATAGCTGTAGAAAATCCACACAAAATGCAGCAGCTGTTAGACACAATAAACTTCTCACATGATATCCAGAGAGAGTACAACGGGATCATATACCTTTCCATATTTCAACATCTTCAGGAATTTTCTGATAAACAGGAGTGGCAGACCACACAAAGAAACCACCAGGTCGCAGCATACGGTTCAGCTCCAAGAGGAGTTTGCCACCTGCATATTGCTAAGACCAGTGAATATTCAAGGACAGCAAATTCATAAATGCACTCCCAGAAACTGATTACTATGAGTCCAAGATGGTTATTAATTAAAAATTTATAAAATGAGGTTGTTATGTACCTTCTATGTGCCATGGTACTCTACATCGTGCACAATGAACAACATCAAATACTCTGCCAGGGTAGGGAAGTCTCTTAGTACCCATCACAGCAGACACAGCAGGAATTCCCCTTTCAAGTGCGAATTGTACTTGAGCTTCATGTTCATCTTTAGGTGCAAGCGACATGGTGAGCACATTTCTGTCAAAAAGAAAGCCACCAAAGCTGGCAACCCCACATCCAACATCCAATATTACACGAGAGTGTTTTCCCCATGCTACATCAGGCACAGACTGCAGAATAATAATCAACAATAAGCACAAGATAAAAGAATGAATTACAGGAGAGGAAAAGAATGACCATGAATAAAAGTCATTTAATGCTTATTGTCATCATTGTTGGAATGCCATGGATAGTAAACAAGCATTCTTTTTAAATCATATCAAACATTTGTAGATAGATTCATGCAATCAAAATTGCAGAATGCAGATATAGAATTCCTTACAAGAAAAGAAATATATGTGATATATCATATGTGCACATAGTCAGACACAAACATATATCAACATATGTCCAGAATGCTAACGTAATATAAGCTTCTTGATGTTCCTGACATGCTCCCCTATTAACTGCAAAACAGATTTATGGATACTCCAACACCAACTCCCTTTCATTGTATCAATTAAACATAATGATTGAATGCAGCACTTTCCTCATTGGAAGAAATGCTCCAACAAAAGCAATAGTTTTCACTTTGAAGGAAATGCTCCTAATATAAGTTCATCTCCTCTTTCATGGACTATAAATTATTGTAGGTTTAAGATAATTAATAGAATAAAAATCTGCTTGAAAGCACTCATTATGTTTGCCTTTACCAACAGCCCATAAGGTTTTTTAAGTTAAAATCCACTAATTTGCTTCCTTCACTGGAGATGTGTCTTCTTCTCTATAACGTATAATTATAATATGCAATCAGTAAATCCTGAGAGGGCTTTAATTGGTAATTTTGTTATAATACAAATTTTAAGCCTATAATTATACGTAAACACAAGGTTGACTAGCATGTATTATTGTGTTGGCAAAATTAAGATTACAATCAAACAATCATGGTAGAGTAATAATGGAAATCACCAGAGCTGAAAATAATAGCTATGGTGCTTCTCAATAAGGTAATGAAGTGACATTTTCAGCTATGGCTTCAGATGCTTTGATCAAAAGACATTCATATCAAAGTTTGTATCATGTGTTATATAAGTATTACCACTGTAATAATAGGCAACAAATAAAAAGATAGACAAAAATTAATATTCAACAAGTAGAGACTACACCCCGGGGGGGGGGGGGGGGGTCAGACACAGTAATCAATGATATGATATAGTAGTGAAGTTTGAAGACAAATTTTGAGCACTCACCTCTTCTATGAAATCAATATAATGAAGAGCTCCATGCTTAAACTGGGTTCCACCACCAGGAAATGTGAGGTATTCTCCAGTAACTTTTACCCAATTCTGATGCCCCTTAAATTGGGCCAACTTGGTATGGGGAACATTATAGTACCAAATCTGCAGCAGCAGGAAAGCATTTGTTAGTTCATCTTATCAAGCAAAAAATTAAAGTGAAAAAATGAACCAGCATATATTAAGTGAAGTACCTTCTCCCTGCTTTTCGGCCACTCAATTGGGCGTTTGTATCCTTCAGGAAGAGGAACAAGGCAGGTAGGTGGTTCTTCTGGACAGTGCCTCTCTCGATGTTCATAATGTTTGGTAGAGGGGAGATGCCTGATTGCTTCCCAATTGTCAAGGCATGGGATATAATCAGGCCCAGCGGTGGAATTGCAAAGTTTCCAACTGTATTCCTTGGATGATAACTGAGCCTCCTTTTCATTCTTTGATTCAGTGGCCTGAGTAGAGAACGATCCATTCTGAGTCATGGTTTCACTCAAAAGTTCAGATTGAGCACCAGAGGGGAAAACTTCATTTGAGCTCTGGTTTTTCACTTGACCATCATCTTTTGTCTCACTAGAGCTTTTATCCAACTCCTTGTTATCATTTTGATCAACTTTCCCATCTATCTGACTATCAACCTTGTCTCCATTAGTTTCAGAGGAGTTTTCATCTTGTTTCTTTTCAAAATCACCAGAATCAGATTTCTTGCCATTCTCATTGGAGTCAGGTTTCTCATTGCTCTCTTCAGGATCAGCCTTTTTTTCATCAGAATTCTTTTCAGAATCCCCTTCTCCACCCAAATTCTCACCACTGTCGTTGTTTTTCTCTCCACCTTCAGACTCCGGTTGCTCATTATCCTTCTTAGACACATCCAACTTAGTCTCTTCAGCATTCTCCTGATTTTCTTGCGTGTTTAAGTGGCCGTTGCCATCATCTTTAGCCAGACTCACATTGGAGTCCCCTTTCGTCGCATCCTCAGGTAAATCCCCGGGGTTATCTTCAAAATCGGGGGTGTTGTTGCCGTCATTGCTGTCATTGATTACCGGTGTAACCTGATCTTCCAGCTGATTTTTCTTTTCCTGGGGCGGATCCTCCCCGTTTTGATCAGGGACAACCGAGGACGAAGTCATCATCCAAATCCCAACTAAACATAATCCCACGAAAACCACAATGGTGACAGTCGAACAATAACTCGAAGACGACGACCTCCTAGTATTATTATTAATATTATTATTATTGTTATTGTTATCTATTCTACTATATTTTCCTGATGCCATGATCACTATTCCCTTGCTTTACGAATCAACCTTCAAAATGTCACACCTGAAATTTAAAAAAAAAAAATCAGAACTAGCTTCAATGAAAAGCTAATGCATCATCAAAAGATGCAGCTCGAATGAGATTTAAAAAAACAAAAAAACAAAAAAAAAAGAAAAACACTAGAGTATATAAACAATGCAAGGAACCATATAATTGAAAATTTTAAAATTATTAGTAGGAACATCCAGATCTAGTGAAACGATGCCAATGAAGAAAAGAAAAGAAGGAAAGAAATGGAAAACGCCGTCGCATCGCATTAGATCTGCAACAAACCAAAAAACCAAAAAAAAAAACAGAACTACCTCGAAAAGAGAAAAGAAATACCTGAATACAAAAATGAAAAGATCTGAAAAGCGAAGAGACCTTTAACAATCGTTATTGGTTCATTGTTTCTACATTAAGCAAAGACGAGAAAGACAGTGAAAGATTGATATTGATTTCTATTCAAATAATATTGAATTCCAGCTTTTAGCTGTTGCTGGAAAGTTTATAATTTTTATATTTGTTTAATACAAGTGTCCTAGAATTTAGATTTTATTACAAAAACAAATATATATATATATATATATTTATATTGAGAGAGAGAAAAAACAAAAGGATGGTTATAATATGTAGGAGAGAACACGGAGCGAAGGAGACGGCCACGGGAAAGGCGAAATCCACTAATTTTCCTAAAATTTTAAATTTAATTATTTTTTATTAAATACTGTAAAAACTTTTAATCATCTTGTAAATAAAAAATAAGATTTTTAAATTATTTAACATATTAAAGAGCCATTACATATTACATTAGATTATACTTAAAGAAATTGACAAATTAAAAGTTAATATATAGTTCTTATTTTTGTACCATTTCTATTTATTTTGGTTAGCATGTGCTTTAATCTTTAAATTATATAATATTTATAAAAAAAAACCTCATGATTAAATGTTTAATTTTTTTTTGTCAAACTTCATGCTCCATATACTAATTCTATTAATAGAAGTTTATGTGGCTTAAAAACAACTAATAATATCATAATACTTGCATAATTTTATTGATCAATATTTATTACATCATTATTTTGACTAATTAGAGCAATTAATGATGTAAAAATTTGACGAAAATGAAATTTGAATAATTAGTTATAAATTCTTTTATAAATATAAAATCATCAAAAATAATATAATTGATAAATCAAATTAAAATTTTATTTTGTATTAAATCACTGTCGATATCTAAATTATAATAAAATATATAATATAATATTTAAAATTTTAAAATATCTAATATTATATGTAAATTATAAATTTGTTAAATAATATATCACTCGCCCACAAAAATCGTTTAACTTCCAATAATTGTAAATAACTAAAAATTAACTCTTCCAAAATTATATTTAATTAACAAATTCATACTTCATATATTATCTTTAACATTTTTTAAAGTTCATCTATTAGAAACCTTTTAACGTTTCATTGTACTTCATGTCATTATCAATTTTACATATTATTGTGCTGAACTCTGAGCTGAAACTCAAAATCCTAAAATCATAAAAAAGGAAGAAAGCGTTTGAGGGTAAAGACAAAAAGTGTTCCCTATGTTTGCAATTTGACACTTAAGTTAGAAGTCAGTTATAAGAAATTAAAAGGAGAGTAGAAAATAAAGAAAATAGAAAAAAATAAGTAAGTTGAATAGATAGGCAGAAGGTGAAGGGTCTATGAGGTAGAATAGTGACATAGCCAAGCTGATGTGGCATTGTATATGTCAGGTTAGCCTAAAAATCGAAAATGTTACTAACTTTCTACTAACAGTCTCTAATAAGAGAAATGACCAATTTACCATTTGGACCCAAAAATGCCCCTAACATTCTATCCCCTACTAAGCAGTTGAGTATCAAACTGTAAAGTGTGGACTTAGTCGATCTAATATGTGCCAACCTAACTTGTGATCGATGGTGCTGAGCTTAACTTTGAGCGCGGGTTTCAAATTATACATTTAATTAGTCCATTTTAAGGTTATCGAGGTGAATGGCCTTACATTGGGTAGGCTGAGGTTGGACTAAATAAGCTTATGAGTAATTGTCAACGTGATTTCTGTGTTTAATATGGGGTGTGCCGATGTGAGAATTATGTTTTTCTTGGTGTTGGAATTTGATTTCCTAGTTTAATACACGGTTAACCTGGTGTTTGACTTGTTTGGTCAGTCCAGCCTAGGTTTTTTTTTACAAGTCTAATTGGCTCAAATATGTAGAATGATCGATTTACTGATCTATTATTTGAAAAGTGAATTTAATGATGAAAAAGGAATTAGATGGCAAAAGCTTAAAGTTAGGAAAGTGAAAAGCCATCCTTTTTAAATGTTTGGGACATGTGATGTGATTTGAAGTGTTTATCTTATCTTTGTGTTGGCTATATAAATGGCATTCTGAGGTTTTCATATTTTATTGTTTCAGCTTTCTTGCTATCAAATCGACCTAATTTCTTGACTTAAAATTTTTTAGCTTTTTTTAGTCGATCTTCATTTTTTTTCTTTTCTTTGGTACATTTTTTTCCTTTGTTTTTTATAATATCTTTTTTTGATTCTGAGGTGAGTGTTGTTGGAAACTATAGAATAGAACCACGGGGAGGTCATCTCAGAGGCCAGATGGCTAATAATTTAGTCCTTTTATTGCAAGAAGGGAATACTTTAGATCTATTTTTTGGTTGAACCTGATGATGAAAAAAAAGCAAAAAAAATTGAAGATGGTGCTAACGTTAAGGAAGAGCAGGCTTATCATGGAATGATGAACTCGTAGCTATAATTGACTCTGATATAAAAAACTCTCAGGTTTTATGTTTGAGGTTAGACCGACTTTTTGACTGATCTTTTTTATTTCTCTGTTGTTTTTTTTTAAACCCCATTTTTTTCTTTCTACTTCTTCCTTAAAGCCTACCAAACCAGTCTCTATTCTTGTCCTTGACTCCTTTTAGTTATCTGAGGAGTTTTTTTACCCTTTTTCTTATTTCTTTGATGTCGTGGTAGTTTCAACCATTGCTCGAGTGTGGAATCCTGCTCCTCAAAAATCTTAATCTTAAAAAATGAAGATTCTAAGGATGAGAAGGATTCTAATGAAGAATAGAGAGAAGGATTCAACAAAGCTAAGGAGGGGCTAAAAAGTAAGAATAGCTTTATTCAAACTTAAAGGACTTAACTCGGATTCTTTTTTACACTTTTTGTAGCTTAGGTTTAGTTCTTAAGGACGTGATAAAGAGCTTGAAGGGTAGGGCAAATCCTGAAGATTGCCTTAACATGTACTATGCTTATCACACATAATCTTTGAGAGTCAATTTTGATATTCCAAAGATAGGGTGATAATGTTGACCACTAAGGATTAAGTTATTTTTCCCTTACAAGATCACCAGATATGGGTATGTTAGAACTATGTAGTGACAGGTCTAAGGTTCTTTTTACTTTTTTTTCATTGTTGAACTTTTTAATTCTTACAATATGACTATCATTCAGCTCACTCCAAATTTATTTTGATACATGGTAGCTTTTATCATTTTTTGTATAAACCTAGATATTTTTCCAACTGTCATTCTATTTAGAAAATTTTTTGTAGTTAAAAAACACCTCAATGATAAGAGTTGGCTACATGTTATAGCTCAGCCAACCAATAAAATTTTATTAAATTATTTGAGTTTAATAAAAACCTAAAAATTACTCTTTTTCTGCATCTAGAGAGCCAATGATCAAGGGAAGCCTAGGGTATGAGAGACAATAAATGAGTTTGGCATTTTTAAAGATGATCAGGTTTTTTTAACACTAACCAACCTAAATGCTTGGGATAAGATTTTAGAGTTCATTTATAGGGGAGAGCTAGTTATCAACGCCCATAAGCTGACTTCTCTTGATTAGTTAATGAGACTAAGTATTGGGGTATGTTTGAGGTAACCTCATAAAGTATTTACTTTTACAAATTTTTCTAACACTTAGCTCATCTTGTAAACATGTCTTCCTCGAAGAAGTTTAACTTTGCCCAATTCTTACATACGTCGACGCCAAACAAGGGCAAGAAACAACTCATCCAACTTAAAGCTTCTTTTAGGGGAAGGATAAAAATAATTTACCCATATGTTTCTCAACCAACGAGCTCCACAACTTAGCTTCTACTATTACCAAGGGTAAGCAAAGGTAAAAGGTAATAGTAGGTTGTGAGGCCTTTTCTTTTAAAAGATAAAAGATTAAGGCCTTTTCCTATATAATAGTGCCAAACTTTAACCCATTCATTCCACCTCAGAGAGCTTTTCTATTTGTTTAGAGTATGACTCTACTGAGAATCCTTTCAAAGACCTCAAAATGATCAAAAAGTTCATGAAGGTTGCCATTTCTAAGAAAGGTACACATTTTAGCTCGATTTTTTTTACCTTATACATTTCATTATTTGTTTAAGTCTAAGCTCGATTTTTTTTTTTTAGTGTCTGAAAGCCTTCTTACCTATCTTTCTCAATTAGTCAGCCAAGGTTTACTCAGCACATATAGAGCTTTAGTCTACTATCACAAGATTGAGCAAGACTTGAAAATATATACTAATAACCTTTATAAAAGTAATGAAACCATCTTTAAGCTGAAAGCCAAAAAGGTTAAACTTAAGTATAAGAAAGAATAGCTTAAAAGAAAATACGATAGCTTCACTGCTCGTCTAAAGTAGGCATAGGTTTAAAAGTCCTAGGCTAAGTCTCTTTAACATTAGTTTGAGTAGAAGCTCGATAAGTCCTAAGCTGAGATAGCAAGGCTGAGCTTGGAGCGTAAGGCTAAAAAGAAGACCAATATGAGGTTAATAAGTAAGTAATGAAGGACTTCATGGCATCCAAGACTTACAACAAACTGCAGACCACTTTTGCCATAGAAAACATCATGTGGTGTTTGATTTGGCATTAGACGAGGAGAGGTTCCTTCATCCTGGGATTGATCTCTCTTATATCAGCATGGATAACATCAAGCCCAGGTTACCACCAAGGTTGATAGATAAAAATGATGAAAAGAATGGTGATGATGAGGATAAGGATGTCGTACTGGATGTTGAGCTCAATGCCGCTATTGAACCTATGGTCAAAAAGTATATGAGAAAGGAAAGGGCTGTTGCTATTGCTTTTACTTTGATATTTAGCTTTGTATTTACTTTATTAGCTTTGTGCTTTTTATAACCATTCAAATTTCAGCTTGGTTAAGATAGCAAGATTGGCTTACTAAATTTAATAAATTGAACGAAGAATATATTAAATTAATTTAAAAATCTAATTTAATAAACTGGATTTAAATATTCCAAATATTAGGTCGAACCTCGCTAGCTTAGCTAGCGTATCACTTGAATTGGTAATGGACTTTTATTCAACAAGTATATTTCAAAATTACAAGTGTGAGCTCAGATCTATATATTTTACTGGTAATAGACTTTAAGGTTATTCGCATTCCATATTTTCAAAATAGGATTGCCATTCATGTATTGCAATATGTAGGTTACATCATGCACAACCTTCTTAATGTTATGGGGCTCCTCTAATTTGGGGTCAACTTTTCAACTCAATTGTTGACTTCTAAAGCTTTTACCTTTTTGGGTATCATGTTGCCTTTCTTTATATTTTTACATTAGATTTTTTATTGTAAAAGTTAGATAATTTTCATTGATAGGTTGTTACCTTGGTCAGAGCCATATCTCTTTATTTTTCAATCAAATTTAAGTTAGCCTTTAGGGCTTTTTCATTCCCTTCTTCTGATCCAAACTTGACTAAAAAGCTTGGGAGATCAACCTCCACGGGCATAATAGCTTTTCTTCTAAATGGTAGGTGGAATGGCATTTCTACAGTAAGAATTTTGGTAGTAGTTTTGAGAGCCCATAATACACCGAGTAACTCATAGATTGATTTACCTTTGACTTTGTCTAGCTTCTTTTTAGGGGCTTCTAGTATAGTTTTGTTAGCCGTCTTTGCCTGCCCATTGGACTAGGGGTGGACAACTTAAGTGAACCTCAAATCAATGTGAAGATTGGCATACCATTCTTTGAATTTTGGGTTGTAGAATTACTTTTCGTTGTCTATTATTATTGACTAAGGTAAATTGAATCTGCATATACTGTTCTTTTAATTAAAATTTTTAATTTAAGCTTTTGTAGTGGTGGCCAGGACCTTGACTTTAAGCTATTTCGAGATACCTCAATCTCTACCCCTTATGTAAAACATCAATGGATGATCATACAATCCATACTCTTCTTCAATGAAATGACATTTTCTTCTGATAAATGATCAAGCTATAATTAGATAACAAATTAATGGTAGACTCTGTAAGGGTCATCATTTAAGTTTGAGTATTTTATTACAAAAGAGTATGAAATATAAATCTTAAAACCAATTCAAAAAATATATAATACAAATAAATATTCAATGAATAAACAAAATTAAAATAATGATGATTATCAAAGTTTGGGTTTGCTGCAAGACTTGATTCACGAATTTATTTCCCTACTAGATGTTAGTAATATACTACCCTCAAGGTGTATTAGATTGCATTGCTATCAATATTACCTCCAAAGCTGAGTCGTTACAGTTGATCATTCAGGCATTACTCTGCTCATTGAGTCTTTGTTGTTGTTGGTAAATGATCACTTCATATTATGCATTTTTCATTAGTTAGTTTAGGTTGATTCCTGAAGAATTGTAATGGCAAAACAAATCTACCAACCCTCTGAACTCGACCATGTCTGTCATTCGATCTTAATGCTAAAGACAATGGATTTTTGCCATAATTGATTCACAAGTCACCAGTTTCATATCTCATAGTGAATTCATCATGAAACACAAAATGATGGTGCATAAAAAATCATATACAATATCTAGTCATACATACAAGCACATTCATCATAAGTGATAAAATAATTAAATAAACTTACAAACTTTCAACCATTTCTGAAGTTGCTTCATTTACGAGCATTCAATCTTTTCATAGATGTCTTTTTTTTCACACATCCCATCAAGAAACTTCGATTCTAAAGATAGATAGTTTTTTTAAAAAAATATCATTATAATTCTTCAATTTATGTTTACATATTCATACATATTCATATACGAGTATAAAACAAGCATTTGAATAATTACAAGATCATATTTGACATTTACATAACCTTTTTTTGATGTCTGATGGTGATGTAATTGTTTAGCCTCAATTTTTTTTTTATTGTTCTTTTATTTCTAGAAAAAAAGAATAAGATAAATCACATATTAAGATATTGAATATATTAAACAAAATATATAAACAATTAACAAACTAGGTATGCATATCGAGAATTCATTTGATAGATGATTTTGAACAAATTGTAACCATTTTTCATAACTAATAACATCGGTATATGTTGTTGGAGGATCAACCAACAATTCAAAATTATTAGCAAGCAGTAAAATATATCAGGTTGTCAATTTGCTCTTAAAGTATTTGATGCTTTCTTAGCTGATTACAACATAAGTTTTTTATAATCAGTTGGGACATTAAATAGTTTCTAAAAAATTGAATACATTAAATTCAACACAATAATTCAATTTAATTAACAATTAACGAAAATTTGGATATTATTGAATAAACATACCACAATCGAATTTCATATAATATCATTTTTATCATCAAGAACCATCTACCAAATAGGGTAGGTAATAGATATACTACGCGGAACAATCACTCCAATGTGGTTAGCCAACTTTTTACCTTCAATTAACATAGACTGCCCATCTTGATTAAACTCGACATGAATTTTCGTTGTAATCCTTTTAATTTGTTTAGCATGTCCCATTGATTTTTTTTTTTCACGATAGGTGTGTCTTCTTTATGTTCAGTAGAAGGAGACATATGTTCTTCGAATGTTAGAATACCTGTGATTTTGATAAAAATTATATGAAATACACCAAGTTATCTTTTTATATATCCCAGATAGTAAAGATGACTAATATCCATTACAGTAAATAAATCAATATATATAAATCATAACAAAGCCAATAATATTTTTCAAGGTACAAGCCATATTGTGTTTCATCATATCATAAAAGTTTCATGCAAAACAAATGAGGAAAAATATAACAACTGTTTTCCATAAAACCATTTGGCAAACCACAATACTCTTACCAAACATAAAAAAAAATACCATACATGCAATGTATGGAGGTTGTTAGACATTAGTGATAGTGGTAAAAGTTTATAAAAATAAAAACATAAATATATATAGTAAGGAAGAAAAAAATTGACATAGATAGATGAATAAACATTGTACAAAAAGGATTAAATTCACACATATTTGGTAAAAATTATGTACGATGGTGTTAAGTGATTCAAGGTTGACAGTGACAAAGGAGATGCAGAAACAAAATGCCAAGTGAATGGGTTGATGGGTTTAGGAAAATACATGCGTTGTAGCTTTTATTGTTCAACTTTATTAGCCGTTTGATTTTTCAAGGTTCAAGAATGGGAATCAATCTTTTAAAATGATCAATTAAGGCATTTGTCTTTACAAACACCTTAATTGATCAATTTTTAAAATTATATTTTAGATCAATTAAGGTGTTTGTGTACATAAATGCTTTAATTGATCCTAAATATAATTTTAATTTAGATCAATTAAGGTGTTTTTAGACATCAATGCCTTAATTGATTAGTTTTATAATTTAAAAGTTACTCAATTAGGGCGTTTATGTACAAAAATACCTTAATTAATCTAAATTAAAAATTATATTTTAAATCAATTAAGGCGTTTCTATGCACAAACACTTTAATTTATCAATTATATAATTTAATTGATTATCAATTAAATTTTTTTATACATAAATACCTTAATTGATCAATTATATAATTTTTAAAATAAGTCAATTAAGGCGTTTCTGTACACAAACGCTTTAATTGATCAATTATATAAATTTTAAAATAGATAAATTAAGGTGTTTATGTACACAAATACCTTAATTGATTAGTTTTATAATTTAATTGATGTACAATTAAGGCGTTTGTGTATAGAAATGCCACAAATGTCTTAATTGATCAATTATATCATTTTTAAAATAGATCAATTAAGGCGTTTATGTAGAAAAACGCCTTAATTGATCATTTTTCTAAAGAAAATTTACCCTATCAATTAAGGCATTCATGTTTACAAATGCCCTAATTGATGATGTTTTATATATTAAAACAACAATTTATTAAAATATTTGTTTTCTTTTGCTGCTAAAGGTATTATTTGTTGTTTGAGTATTTATTATTAATAAAAAATAAAAAATTATCATCATATATATCAAGAAGATTATGGTAATTATATAAGAATTAATATACATGGATTCCTCCCAACTAAACGAGTAAATCTGAATATGAGATGTCCTAAAAATGAAAGAAAATCCTAGATATTGTAACTTTCTTGGGGATCATTCTTTTCTCCGAAATTCAGGATTTCACAAACCAAATGCCCTTAAAAGGTTTTCAGAATCCTTTAAGACTTTTCGAAAATCCATTTTCGAAAGTTTTGAATTGCACCAAAACATTTCAATATGAATTTTATGAAACTAAACATGAAATCAAGCGGAAAAGTAAAAAGAACAAACGATTTACCTCTAATTTTATGCTTTTTTTTTTTTTTACTTTAAATGGATGAAAATTTTAAATGCTTTTTTACTTTTAAGAACTTTAAAGGCTAAATGCTCAAATTAGGATTAAACATTTGGGTGGTTGCCAAATTTAAGACTAAACGTTTTAATTTGTACTAATAAGGATCAAATGTTATCAGGTTGGAGCAATGTAGGATTTTTTTCAATGGAAACTTAATTGTGAAACAAAAACATTGTTATTGTCTATGAAAAAATAAATTCGAGGTTAAGTTGGCTTTTAAGTTAGAAAATGGAACATGATATAGACATGGTAGGACCTATTTTTTTACTTAACTCTAGCTATCAGTTCTTTCTTTCTCTCTCTAAAAGAGTAATCAGATCTTTTTTTTCTTTTTAAAAATTCATTCACAGTTCATTCTCAAAACCCACATTTTTGTCTACATCTTTTCACCCTAATCCATGCATCTTTTCACCCAAATTCTACGTCCAAATATGCACTAAAAAAGTGCAACAAACCATAGATTGCAATGCTCTTCATTGTGATCCCAATGTCTATGAAGGATTAGAGTCCACAATTGCAATAACCAATTTAAAAGTAGAATGGTCTTCATAACAAATCATCAAGAATTATTAACAACTGCAACCCTTGAACAAACTTGCATATTTTTGCCTTCTTTTCTTGATCCTTGATTGAAAGGAGAGATGACTACACATTTTCTATCATCAAAATCAAATACTAAAATAAAAGAGCTAATAAAAGCCTAAAATCATCGTAGAAAAAGACATAATTGCAAAATTATATTTCTAAAAGAGCAATAAGTTCTTCCTTTCTCTTTCATAAAATTCATTCTTAACCTATCCTTAAAACCTGAATTCTCTTTTGCATCTTTTCACCCAAATTCATTCTCTGCACTTTTTGTTCTTCATGAATGTCAACAATCAATTTGTTGACTTTTTTGTTTGCCATGTGCACATGTGTCAATAAATATCTCTTTTTAAAGAAAACAATGAAAGGAAAAGTGAAAAAAATTGTTGTCTTATTAGAGAGCCATATGCAGGAAATATATATTAAAGAAAGCAATCTTCATTTATTATTATTGTAATTCACAATGCAAGTTTATGATGAACAAGCAAAAGCTTTAGTTTATTTTTTTTCATTATCTGATAAATTTCTCTAAAACTTTACCAATATACCTGATGTGATATGCGTTCTACTTTTGTAACTAGCTCATTAAAACTTCACATATTCTTCTTCAACATATGTATATCAAGTGTTTGATAATTTGGATAAGAGTTCTTGGCTTTTATGAACTTTTCTTTAAAACTCAACATATTATTCTTTAAATAATTAACACTTAGTGTTTAATGTTTTAGATATAAAAGTTTTTTATATAATTCATATCAGTGTTTTGGTTTTGTTTTAATTGAGATTTTGAAGTATGAGAAGAAACAGAAGGTGATGGAAGAGGGAGAAAATTAAAAAAATTAAAAAAATAGTAAAATAATTTTAAAACTTGATAAATAACATGTCATTTTAATATACTAATTTTAATGGCACGTGCATTTCATGGTCAATTTTTTGTTGAAAAAAGATTTACATTGTTATAAGTTGATAACGTTTAATTCTTATTTGTATAAATTAAAATGTTTAGTCTTGAATTGAATAACTATTTAAACGTTTAATCTCAAATTGAACATTTAGCCAACTTCAAATTATTTATTCTTTTTATTTTTTGTTTGATTTTATATTTAATTTCATGAAATTTTATGTTAAAATATTTTGATGTGTCTCAAAATTTTTAAGAAGATTTTTTAAAAATTTATTTTCAACACTTATTTGAAGAAAAAAAAATTAAATAATTTTAATTATAAAAAATTTAAAAAAAATTTGGGGTGTAAAGATAAGAATGCGAGGTGTAAATAGTCCCACTAAAAAGAAAGAAAAACACTAAATCATGTTTGGGGTAACATACCCTTATCTTAAAAAAATTCAATATTTTTAATTAGAAAATGTTCTTTTTGTCTCTACGCAGTTCCCCACTGATCAAAACCTCTAAATTGTAATATCAAATTATAATTGTTGTGATATGATATTTTTTAGTTTCTTAATTTAAGTAGTAGTAGTCATTAAATTTGTAATTTTTTTCATTTCTGTTGTAGTTATAGGAGACGAGACGGTTGGATAAAGATTAGGTGGTCGAGCTTGTTTTTTTAAAAAATTGTTTTATCCAATATTTTTCAATAATATTGTTTTGCTTTATTTATCTTGCTTAATTGAATGTATTTTTCTTTCGTTTTCCTACATTTTCTTTGATTAACGAACAAAATAAAACCTTTTTGAGAATTCTCTAAACCTAACCCTTCCTGTCTGGTCAAATAGTCACCGACATGCCAGCGGTGCTGGAAGAATTTGATCCAATAATCGGCGAACCCAAGATCGAATGGGCGGGTTCGTGTTCCGGTTCGGGTCACTCAAGCGGGTTCTTGTTCTGCGTTCATTCTCCGGATTCATCTCATCTAAGGATTTATGTCTCTGATTTCCGCGACATCACTTGGGAGTCGGTACTCTCTGTTTTGCAGCTTGAAGACATGGTTTTCTTCTTTTTATTTTACTTGGTTTGCTTTGATGGGCTTTTTTTTTTTTTTTTTAATTTTGTTGTTAATAATGGGTTAATGTGCAGAGGGACAGTGCTGGAATAGGCGGCTCTTTGTCTCACTTCATTCACTATCTGGTAGCCTCCATTAAGTCTGAAGATGTAAAGCTTCTTTTGGAAGCACTGCCCAACTCAATTGGTAACCAATCATATTCTTTTTAATTTTTTCTATTTTACAATCTGCAAAACTGCAGTGTTAATCTTTAGCTCTTGTAGCAGCTCAATATGAGTTTCTAGTTGCCCATATTAGCTATTTTAGATAAGGGATAAAAACCAAATTTGCCACTATGCTATGACTTAATGTTGGATTTTGCCTATGTATTTCAATTGTTTTGAATTTTTTCACCATATTTTTATTTGATTAATTTTTGAAAAAAAAATTAATATTTGTTTTACGAAATTTAAATAGGTTTTGGAGAAATAGAAGTTATGACATGGAATTTCATTGTCGTAAAAAATATACAAGTGCCAATTATTGATGCATCATTTTCTTAGTTGTATTTTTAATTGCCAAGTTTTTTTTTTTTTTTACTACTAGTTCATCAAAAGAACCTAAGATAATGATCTGTGATCTTATACACAGTGTTCTGTTAATTTTTGTTAAAAAATCAACCAAAATAAGTGTGGTTGCAAAATTCAGCACAATTGAAGTAAAATGGTAAAATTCAACATTGAGCAGTAGTATAGTGGCAAATTTGATATTTATCCCTTTAAAACCCCTTTGAAAGCACGTACTACTGAGGTGAGAAGGGCTCCACATCATACTTGCCCTCGTAAACGTGTCCTATATAATTTTCATAAATTGAACTTCCCTTGTAAATGGGTTCTATATAATTTTCATATATTGAAACTCCAGTTGAGCCAAATTGACTCTTTGCTTGGGAGGATGAAGAAATTTATACTTAGAGGAGTGAAGTATTCTATTTTAATTTTTACTTCGTCTATGCTTTACCTTTCAAATGTAATCCGATTGGATTTAAGAAAAAAGAATTATAGTGCAAACAAAGTTCAATTATATTGATATTTGTTCTTTTTGTGCTTCAGATACTAAATCTGCAAAGTTAGTTGCTCAGAAATCAAAAGGGATGCCTCGGATTTCCTTTTCTCTCACAAAACTTACTGGTTCTGCTGCTTCTGATGCTATGGCTAATCTTTCACTGGAACTTTTTAAAGCATATAAAGGCTTGCAATATCTATTTATGCAAGGTCCTATTCCCTTTGCTCACTCTTGGAATTGCTTCTCATTTTCTCTTCTATCTTTTCTGTAAGCAAATTTATAGCAGTTTTTTTTTTTTTTTTTTTTTGTTGCTATATTGAGTTTTAATAATCCTAAAGTATTTGTTATAGTTTTGAGACATATTACGTAGACCTTTGGGAAAAAGAAAAAAAAAAAAAGAAATTGTTTAGTTAAAAAAAAAAGACCATTTGATGTTTAATTTGCATAACTTCTATCATCAGTTAATTTAAACGTATTGGCTAGGTGGTGAATTCATTTTTGTATCAGAAAGTGCCGTCTTTTCTTGTGTTGGACTTTGGCTTTAGTGTCATTGCTCAAAACATTGTTGCAGAAGAGTTTCTGATTTGGTGCTGCAAATTGATATCCACATCTAACCTGCGAGCTTCTTGAATTGTCTGGTTTTTAAGGGTTTATTAGTTTGGGGAATTAACTGTCAGGTTGATGTTGTAGACCTGTAATTAGGGGTTGTCACACTAGAGAATGTAGGAAGATGTTGGTGGTAGGAAAAGTTCTGTTTTCCCCCCCTCTAAATCCATTATTATGGCAACCAAGTAGGATATGCTGATTATATAAGTTGCCAAGGTTACCATTATGGCATTGTTTGAAATGCCACCATATGAGGAAACCTTATCTATACGGTAAGTTCTCAATGGAGTTTTTTTTAAGTGAAATTGCCTCTTTCTATGCGCAGATTCCATACTGACAGCCACATATTTCTTCACATTGTGTCTATTTTAGATGAAGAAATTTTTACTGCGAAATCTTGGTTGTAAAAGCAGCTGGGTGTTTATTGTCAATTTTAAAAAGTGAAGTTTTGGGGATTTGAACCCCTTCAAAAGAGCAGCTAATAAGCCATGAAGCCAACTGACCTATTTGTTCTGTTTTATGCTCTTTATGTCTATGTATAAATCAGTTTTTCCTACTGACTTCCCCTGATTTACAAATATATACGAATTAAACCTAAATAAGAAAATTTTTATTAGTTACACATATATTTAATACTTACTAATTTACACACACACACATTGCATTGTTTGAACATCATGGTTTGACCTATGCTTGAAAGTTGAAACTCAGTTAGAGTTACAGGCCTCAGGGTTTTGTCTTGGACAGAGGTATATGTCTGAGACATGAATGTTACCTGTTTGACAAAAGTTTTTATTAATTTCAAGAATTTAAGTGTCTTGCACATAAAATTAAAAAATGTCCAACAATTTTTCACGTAATAATATGTTTAAAGTGAGGATTCTCCATAACGTAGACCTCATTAAGGTGAGTTTGAATGAGTGTTGGACAACAAATGCTTCATCTCTAAAGGCTTATATATTCCAACTAAACTCTTAAAATTTGCAAACATCTATAATATAATAATTTATGTTCTTTAACCTTTTTACACTCTCACATCTATTAGCAAGTGTATGCACATGATTTAAATTTTCTTAGGTAAATATGACTAGATAATGTATTGAGATATATTATTGTTTCTGATCAGTGACAAAGTTTGTTTTCTTTTCTAATCAAATTATTTTTACTTTTATTTTTTAAAAAAAGAGATGACTTCTTTTTTTGGTGGGGTGGTATCTCTCATTCGGGAATTAATTATTGTTTCCTTCTTATTCTTAGAACAAGAGCGCCGTTTACAGTTGACAGAAGTGATAGCAGCTGAAAGGGTATGCATACCTGTTTCTTGAATGCTCTTTTTTGAATATAATCGTTTTGTGGTTTTGCTTTACTTTGACTAAGATCGGGATATTTTGGGTTTCAAGTGCTTAACCATCTGGTAGCATAAGTGTTTTAAAGCTGGCTTATATTGCTATCTTTGTGCTCACGTACCACTGAAAGTATGATGGTATCACGTCTAGTTTAGCAAACATTCAAAGAATATATATGTATATATATATTTATGTATGTATATATATTTGACTTGTATGTCTCATATGTATATGTTTCTATTAATACTTTAAAGTTCATCAATATACTGCTACAATTACTGAAATTATTGTAAATTATCTTTCTATTTACCAGGAAAACAATGAAAGCATTCAGAGCCAACTGGAGCTAAATTCAAACAGGCACAAGTTACAAAAGACAATGAATTCCTTAGACAAAGCAGATGCTTCTGCTTCTGTAGTGACAAATGGCCAAAATTCCCCAGGTACACCATACATGTCATATTGATTTCTGCGATAAACTTTTATTATTTTATCAGGGTTCATTTGTTAACTTGCAGTGAACTTATTACAATATAATTTAGTTTGTTTTTGAAAATATTGAGAATATTTTTCTACAGATTCTGGCTAGTGGGTTTTTTATCAAAACAAAAAAAATTGAAAGAAACTGGATGGTAGGTTTGCAATCAAATTGGCTTCCAAATTTGAAGGAAGCTTATATAGTCAAATCAATAATTACCGAGATACTTTGTCAAAGAAATGTAATTGTGTACTGTAAAATTAGTAAAACCCGATTAATAAGGCTTCGATATTGTAGCAAAGTATTGATTAGAGACCAATGAATTTTATTGATTGTTCAAAGGGTGGAGGAGAGGGTGGGCATCTCTCACTTTCCTTCAGTTAATGGGCTTTTCTACTTTTTAAATCTTTGCAAGTTTGCCCTTTCTCGGAATCTATATGCTAAAATTATAGAAATAGTTTTGCTTTCTTAATTTCTGTTTCTGTTTTTTTCATTCCTAAGTTTGAGCTGTTATGAAATTGGTTTCACGAGTAACTGATTTTTTCCCAACCCTTTTGTCTCTTTTCCAACTGGACACAAGACAAAAAGGCAGTGCGGCATCCTGGCCCAACAAAAGTGGCTAAACGTTTTATACCAGCACATCACAGGTATTTTTCAGTATTTTTATTATGATACATAATACCATTGCATTTGTGGATACCAATGACTTAAAATTTGGTGTTGACAGGGCAAAAATAAGGGGTGTCGTTTTGCAGGATAGTGAAAATGACAAAAATAGCTAGAAGATAATCTTGTCTCATACAGCATATTTTATAATCCGACTAATATTGCCTTTTTCATTTACAATACCAAGGTAAAGTTTTTACATTTTAAGGAAAAGGAAGAAGCTTTTAAGTTTTAGGGCTGCTTGCTGTCTTGCTAGCCTCCTCCTGTATTTTGTGTACCAAATATATATATCAGTTATGTTACCATAAAAACTTGTGTTCTTGAAAAATGTAGATACTCTGCATCATTTCGTGCATTGGCTTGTACATATTAGTATCTTTTAATTTTTTGATCAGGTTTTGTTGTACTGGAAGACATGCATATTTGACCCATTAAAGATTTCAGTTTCCCGCATAGGAGATTTGGAAGTAGGAAAAGCTGTAAAAATAAGTCATAACATTGTTTTTCATTTTTTTTTTCCAGATATGATTTTGGGCTACACAACAAGGTAGTCCTCTCCTAATTTTGAAATCTGACCTTTCCATGTCAAGACTCAAACCTGAGGCCTTCAGTCTCAAATTTGTAGTTCTGACGGATGGGCTGTCCGATTGGGACTACTGACATTCTATTTAGGAGACATTTCCTCTGGTTAAAACTGTCTGCATGCATGTTCTGCTATCTCTATCTCTAGCAATAGCAGATTTGCTACAGCTTTATTCTCATTCAGATGAAATCTGCCTGTCTCTTGGCTTTGCTTTTCTTGAAAGGGAAGAACAGCCAGCAATGAGGCAAGGAACTTCTGTTAGTAGGTCTGCATGATCATTAACAGTTGTGCACAATGCGTTTTAGTATAACAAGCTAGGTATTAATATTGTGCAATTTATTCTGTTTTTTTATTTTTTATTTTTTATAACCTTTCTGATGCAACTTGCCTTTTCTTAACCACAAAAAGAGGCTCAATTTCTGCTATTCGGGTTCAAAATAAGTTGCATGTTATTTTCAGAAAAAAAGTTTTGCTATTAATGCTTCATGCTGTTATCGGCTATGCTTGCTATCGGTAGTTACAACCCTGATAAAACTAGAAAAAGAGAAAAAGAAATACCTGCTTGAGCTGTTGTTGCTGCTATCTTCTCTGTTTTTATGATTCCTTCGGTTGAAAATCCTTTCAATCCACCGTTGCTTATCTACCGGTTTCTCGGATCCCTCAAAAGATGGACTTGGGGAAACCTTGGAGCTATTTTCAGCTGTTGATTTCCTCTTGAAACTTAGAGAACTTGGAAAAAACATCTTTATTAAGAAATTATCAGCATCCATACTTCCAGTTCTGGATATCGGACCTGCCTTTCTTTTCTTCCGTTTCTTCGTCTTTTGCTTCTTTGTCAGAGTTTCTGTTTCGAAATGAATGCTTTTATCTTCAGAAGCAGCTTTAACTTTGACCTCCTCGCCAAGTTGCTTATCAACTATATCTTTCAAAGATAGCTCGTAGCTCGACTCCGGCATGTTACGAATCATCTCCATGAGTTCTTTTCTACCATCTTCGATTGCTTGTTTTCGCGTTGTAGGGGATAGATTACTGTAAAAATGGCTGTTTGAAAGCAGAGGAGAAGCATCCGTCACCCTTTTGGCTCCCCACAACGGCGAGGGGCAATCACTATAGCTTTCCCCAACACATGCTTTAACTTGAAACTCAATCTCGCAGTCAGCTGAGTTACTGAAGGTGTCGTAATACCAGGTTTTACGTGCGCTCCAGAAATCAAATTCAATATCTCCTGTTCCATCACAATTACTATGTATTTGGTAGGCTGGATTGAAGGAAGAAATTTGGTTTCCGGTGAGTCCGTGCCGGCGATCAAGCATGACTGTTAAGGACGGAGACAAGTAGGAGGCCTGAAGCCAGGGATACGAGTAGGAAGGCAAATATGTTTCAAAGTGCAAGCATGATTTTTTGTTGTCATTTTCTCTATAGAAGGTAGAGGGTGCCCAAAGTCATTGCCGTCCAAGAAGGGATAACAAATAAAGCTTTAAAATTTCCATTTTTCCTCCAAATGTCATCTTCAAGATGTTCAACCCCAATCTCGTCTAGAAGAAATGTACATTTTGACAACTTGAGCTTTTGATTTA
Source organism: Durio zibethinus (assembly GCF_047325235.1). Taxonomy (NCBI): domain Eukaryota; kingdom Viridiplantae; phylum Streptophyta; class Magnoliopsida; order Malvales; family Malvaceae; genus Durio; species Durio zibethinus. The sequence continues at coordinate 16,159,025 of NC_143179.1, forward strand.
TTGGTGGTGGTCATGGACATTGATTACCCTTTTCACCGCAAAAGTCTAGGGTGGCATAAAATGGTTTCCGAAATGACAAAAAGGACAGGTTGGGCAAGATTAGTTTGCATGAATTTATGGTTAAAAAATGAATGATCAAGTGTTGGCTTGCAAATTTCCCAAGCTCGCCATGTTAGCTGCCCTATGCCCTATTGCTACAAGAGTAAGTAGAGATCGTGTTTACTTTGATGCCATGTGAAATAACATGATCAGTATCTAATAAAGAAATAAATAATTTATAAACAAATATTATAATAAAATTAATAATTATAAAATTATATTAAAAAGTACAAATGTTTGAAATAAATTTAACAGGTATTTTTGGTGTAAAAAATATTATTAATTTAATTAACGAAAAAATGTTCTTTTTTATAGACAGTTAGATTTTAGATTTTATAAATAATCCAAAATTGGATGCTTTATCGTTTATCGATTTAAGGCAAAATTATCTGGTGACTCTTCCGGGAGCCAATTCATTCGGAAAAAACAGACTTTCTTAGGCAAAAAACTCAATTGAGAATTTGTTTTATTGTTCTGTCCTTTGCAACTGGAAGAAATTTTTTTATATTCTTCTTACAATCGCTTTCAATTTTTGTTGTGTCACATGCATGGTCGATCGGATTCATGCTTTTGGAGCTCTGAATACTTTGAAATTTGTATTACATCTTTTGGCATCTTTGCTATATATTTTAGTGTCAAACTTTTGTAAATTTTGCCCTCCGATATCCAGATGGTGGTATGGTTCACCAAAGGGAAGTCTTTACTCTTGACTGATATTCACTGTTTGCCCGTGCGGAAAAAGTTCAAATTCAAAGTAAGAGAAATTGTTGAGAGAGAATATTAAATTATTGGTTAGAATTTTATTTTTTATAATTTTATTTTTTAGTTTGATTCATAAAATTTAATTTTTGAAATTTTTAATAGTGTCAAAAAAGAAAAGTGATAGCCTTTGATCAGAAACTTATCTTTCTTTGAGATTTTTTAATATTTCTTATATAATATAAAATTTATCCCACTTTTGACTTCAATAATAATTTTTTATTATTTATTTATTTTTAAAAATTAATATAATGACATAATAAATTGAGATCTATTTCAACACGTAAAACTATATTTCTAACCATATTATTGGACAGATATACATTCTTAGCCACATTGTTATCCGATAATAATCACATGTATTTGAATTTTTATAAATTTAAATATTTGTTTTCAACTTATGAGATTGAAAAAAAAATAATGTTTTTGAATCATAAACAAAGTTGATCTTGTATAAAATAAAATTTTAGTAAATAAAAAATTTTTATTTATATAATGTTGTTATGTTAGAAACGTAATAATATATTATAGTAGGTTTTGAAAAAAATTAATTATAATAAAAATAACATTTAAAAAAACATAGTAAATTGTTTTAAAATTAGGATTTTGAAAATTTTTATAGTTTTAGAAATACTATATTTTTAATATATGAAACATAGCTAATCATAAAAAACAATAACAAAATAAATTTTATATTTTTAATATCAATAATGGTTTTTAGTATGAAATTGTAGTAATTGATAAAATGAAACTTTTTTTATATAAAAATGTAGTTATTGTTAGTAGAGTCAATATAATACAATATTTATTTTACTTTTAACTACGTTTTTATATGTAAAAAATGTAATAATTAATAAAATTAAATTATAATTTATATTTCTCTATATCAATGATACGTTTTTTATTATAAAAATATAGTCATTGATAAACTATAGTAATTGATCACCTAAAATCAATAATATTTTTAAGATAGAAAAAATATTTTTTGTTGAAAATATGAAAAAAAATATTTTCTAAAATTCAACAACGATGATGTTTCTAAAATAAAAAACGCAATCATTGTTGAAAATTTTTTTTTTCTAGAATTCAACAAAAACGATATTTCTAAGATAAAAAACACAATTTTTATTAAAAAAAATGACTTTTCTAAAATAAAAACGCAATCTTTGTTAAAAATATAAAAAATATATTTATTAGATTTCAATAAATATAGTGTTTTTAAGATAAAAAAATGCAGTATTTATTGAAAAAAATGATATTTTAAAATAAAAACGCAAGCTTTGTTGAAAATATGAAAAAAATATACTTTTTAGTATTTAATAAAAATAATGTTTCTAAAATAAAAATGTAATATTTGTTAAAAATATGAAAAAAAATAAAATGTAAAATATCTTTATTTAATATTATTACATATAAAATCTAAAATACATTTACTTAACATTATTACACATAAAATTTGTTACACATCCACATATTTTCTTTGCGTAAAAATAATAACGTGTTACTTACGTATCAATATTATAAATATCACATATTATTCACATGTTATAAAATACAATATAATAAAAGCTTTAAAGTAATCTTACATTCCTGTAAACTATATATAAAAATTTTACATTTTTTAAGTTAATAAAAATCACAAAAATCACATATTTTCTTTTGATATCACTTTCTTTTTAAATTATTTTTTTCTTAAAATTTAAGAATCCGGAAACCAACATCTTTGAATGCAAACCTAATTTTAGAGACCAATAAACCATGAAAAAAAAATAAACAAATAGGTCTGCCATTTTATCCATTTTTTATGAAGTTCACAGAGTTAGATATTTAGGCAAGCTGTAGCTAGCTGTTCCTCTTGTAGCTAGGTTGGACCTGACCTCCCGATTTGAACGAAGGAGAGGTACCCACCACCCATCTCAAGAGAGGTAGTTAAAGGCTATGAGAAATTTGAATACAACAATAAAAAAGCTTGGATATCTTAAAAACAATTTTGAATATCTTATTATTGCTTTTATATTTTAATATTTGATATCGTTAAAAATTAAAATTTTTTAATTTAAAAGAAAAATATTAATTTATTAATAGATTATGCGTATATATAACTGTTGGCATAATATTTATTATTATTTTTCAAAGAAAATACTATCACTTCCCAAGTCTCAACACTTTTATTCCAATTAATTGTCTTATTGATTTCATTTAAGATTTAGCCCCGTTTGGCTGCCCATTGGTCTCCAACAGGGTGTAGTTGAGGTCTCAATCTCACTAGTAACTCGTATGACATACCACTCTAGTGGTAGTTAGAGATGGCAATAAATAGTTAATAAATAGATATCCACTATTATTCTATCTGTTTATGTCAAATTTAAATAGTTATAAATAGATAATTAATAAATTCGGATAAAAAATTTATTATCCGTGATGAATTAAAATAAAATATGGATAATATTTTTTAGATATCCAATATGAAAATTAGTTTAAATTTTAATAAATAGTAACGAATATTCGAATTTGTATCTGAATAAATTACCTTTTTACATATGTAAAATATATAAAATTTTATATTTGTGGAAAGTTTTAACCTTAAAAGATAATGTTTATATGTTTAACCTTAAAAATTTTACCAAAAACCCCTTAAATAATCCTTCGAAAAACCCTAAAAACACTAGAGAGAGGAATCAAACTTACAATCTTATGGTTAACAGGCATATGCTCTAATTGACTAAGCTATTCCAATGTTATTATTAAGGGATTATTCAATGTATTTTTGGTCAAAAACACCTTCAACAATCCTATTCAATTTTTTGTATGAGATTATTTAAGGTGTTTTTGGCCAAAAATGCCTTGAATAATAATAAAAAAATGGTAGCAGATTATTCAAGGTGTTTTGGGCAAGAAATACCTTGAATAACTCTATTTAATTTTATGAAAGGATTATTCAAAGCGTTTCTTACAAAAAAAATACCTTGAATAATCCAAAAAAACATGACAAGGGATTATTCAAAGCGTTTTTGGCCAAAAATGTCTTGAATAATCCTCTTTAATAAGGGGATTACTTAAGGTATTTTTGACTAGAAACACCTTGAATAACTCCATTGAATTTTTTGTAAAAGATTATTGAAGGCATTTCTGACAAAAAACGCCTTGAATAATCTAAGAAAAAATGGTGGGCTTATGAAATTAAATCATTTTCTTTACCTCAACCTCCTACCGACTCTACATACTTAATTTTTACCTCCTACCAACTCTCTCCACCCATCGGTACCTATAGCCTAATTTCCTCCACCCACCAACTCTCTCCACCTCTTACCGACTCTACAAACTTAAACCTATTGGCACCCATTTTGTTTTAGAGTTGAATTAAAGTTAAAGCATTAAGACTCTCGTCGTTTCTTAAAAGTATTTTTGATTTTTTGTATTTCGATTTTGTATCGTCGAGCATGCTTTTTTTTTTGTATTTTTGGCTATATTGGATGAATCTAAGCTCAGAATATATATAAAGGATTTGAGGTTCAGCCATTAGTGATAGCACCAGAAGGTTTCTTTAATGCCAACTGGTTTACACAATTTGTACAAAAATCACCCAAATCTCTGCAAGTAGTGACTCAACACATTTACAATCTTGGTGTAGGTATAACAAAATAGTAAATTGCATTGTTTAAAAATATATTTCCTGAAATTCAGTAATTAAATTACATATTTTTCCTGTATATAGGTAATAATAATCAGCTTATGAACAAAATCCTAGATTCATCTTATCTAGATGGTGGGCAGCAGCCCTTTAGAGACCCTTAAATAATTCTGAAGAATTCAACAACTTTAAAAATTGCTTGGGTTGGTGAAGTAGAGGGAGCCTATAATAGTCGACAAAATCTTGTTAGCAATTCATTTATTTATAGATTCCGGTATGCTTGACTTGACCTTATGAACATTTCCTATGTTAATTGACTTGTATAAGCTTAATTTGACATGGAATTCTTTATTGGGTTTTACTAATTAAACAGATATTCAGACCAACTTGGGATCGCATCATTTTACTTTGGAGAGTTGTTTATTTACTTCAAGCACCATGTTTGTAGACATTCAATCATAGATATTAATATTTTTTTTCTAGATTTGGTACAATGATGTTAGTTTTTGACTTATTTTAAATTTATAGATTATAAAACAATTTGATTGTTGTTTTATTTCAAATGTTATTAAATATTTTTACTTTTTTTTTGTATTTTAACTTTATATGAAACCATATCATATTATGATTATAAATAAATTAATATCAATAATTATAATTATAATTAAAAAAAATTTATACCGACGCTTTAAAATTTATATCGATGTGTTTTACTATTAAAATATTTTAGACTTTACTGACAATCATCATGGACAGTCGTTAAAAGTTAAAACACATAAAGCTATACTAACAAGTATTGACCATTGGTAAAAGATATACTGACAGAGACATCGTTGGTATAAGTTGAAAAAATTAAAACATATGAATCTATACTGACGAAAATAATCGTTGGTAAAAAGTATAATGCGAAACACACAATAGTTGTTATATCAACATCTATACATATAGTGATAAACTAAAACTTCAGTATATCTTTGTTACATATTTTGACAGCTTAAAAACCATCAATATAGGTCTATACTGATAAGAGATATACTGACAGTTATAAATTTTTCAAAATAAATATTTTGACCGTCAGTAAAGGGTGAATTTATTGTGCTATACCAATGGGTTTTTAAGTTTTACTGATAGTTTTTTGAGCATCAGTATAGAATAATTTTCTTATAGTGTTAAAATTAAATGGATATTTAAACAAATTTGAATATTTTAAATATTAAATAGATTCAAAAAATAATGGATATTCATTTCATTGCCATCCTTAATGATGGTTAAATTCTTTTCAAACTAAATTGAATCCATATTTAACCACTAGAACTTTATACTCGAGTGAGAATTTTAATCCCCACTGCACCTCGTTCTCCACAATGCTCAGACTCTCACTTGTTTTCTTTTTTTTAGTCCTTAATATGCATGGGCTGATGGATGGATATATCCAACCATGTTTTGACTTGACCTTTTCTTTTATCTAGTGTTCCTTTTTTGTTATTTTATTTTTTATTAATTTAAAGTTTATGAAATTAATTTATTACAATTATGAAACATATCATTTATAAAATTATTTAATAAATTAATTAATAATAAATACATAAATAAATAATCAATTTTATGATCAAATACATCATTAGTGAATGAAAAAAAAATAGATAACTATTTATATAATAAAGTAAATAAATGTTGTTGTTTTATTTTAATATGTATAAATATATTAATTTTAAAAAATTCTTATTTTGAAATAAAAATAATTATAAAAAGAAAATATAAATAATAAAATTTTTTTAACCCAATTATTATTTGATTTAAAAGATTTATTAATTTTTAATTATTTGTTAAATTTATAAATATAAAAATGGAGTATAAAGTTTATTATATATACATTGTAATCTAATGATCATTTTTTCTTCTCACTATGTTAGTGTATCGATTTCATGGATCACAAATATCATAATCATACATCATATGCATCAGGTAATGCAATGGAATAATAAAACATTCAAACCAAAAACAACTATAGGATCATACTTATGTTTGTGCATGTAACTTTAAAAATTTATAACATAGATTTATTTAGAATTATACCTCAACTTAAGATTTCATAATCAAAAGTTAAAATAGCCATTGGTGTAGATACTTAATTTTATCCGGAATAATGTTGACTCAGGCCCATCTTTTGCATGTGGGCTAAGACCATTATTTTTGGGCCCATTATATGGCTTATCTTAAAGGCCCATTTTAAGATTCCTTTTAAAACCCAATGTGTGGCCCATAATGCGACCTTTTTAAAGGCCTTTTATAAAGCTTTAAATGAAGCCCAAATTAACCTAAATTGAGCCCATTTCAAGCCTACAAGTGGGCTTTCTTAGAGACTCAGTTCATGGCCTATTTAAAGGCTTTGCATATATATCAAAACATGGTCCAAAGCATAAAAAAGCCCACAACATAAAAGAGAGGGGCTTGCTTAGTTATTCATTAGAAGAAATAAAGGCATGCATGCAAAGAAAGAATGAAATAAAAGGAAGAAGGCAATAGGTTGGAGGCTTTTTTTTTTTTTAAACTTAAACTGAAACCAAAAAAAGAGAGAATGAGGCCATTTGCATATGACTCGTGCACAAAAGGGACAACCAAATGGGATAGAGGCTAATAGAACTTGCAGAAGATAAATTCAAAAGGATTAGTGGCGGTTAAAATAACTGTAGGGAAGTGGAAATGAGAAGAAAAAGATAAATAGTTAAGTTTGGTGAAAAAAGCCATGGTTCAATATAAAAAAGAGAGGAATAAACTAGAATAAAGGCTGGTTTTTGGAGTATAGAATGAGGGAGGTAGCAGAAAGGAAAAGCTTTTCACCAAAAAAAAAAAAACAATGAAAAAAAAAAGAAAAAAAAAGAGTGGTTGTTGAAAAATGAAAAAAAAAGTTTGTGGAAATGAAAAAAAGGTTTTAAATAGCAAAAATAAAAAATAGAAAATGGGAGGCTTCAGGGCTTGAAAAATAATAAAAAAAGGAAAAACTTCATAAAAGAAAGAAGAGAAAGCTAAAGCCTTAGAAAAGGTTTGAAAAAAGTTTATTTTCCACAAACCTTAAGTTTCATCCTTCTTATGTCCATACTGGTTCTTTTCTTTTTTCATTCAGCATGTGGCTTGGTGATGTTTGTTGATGTCTATGGTTTTTTAGTTTGGATATTAAAGGAAGTTGTTTATTTTAAACAGTAGAACCATATATAAAATAGAGGAAGATGGAGGTTTAGAAAAGGTTTTAGGCCTTATTTCCATGCCAAAAAAGTAACTTGGTTTGCAAAAATAAAAAAAAATGAAAATAATGGGGATATAGAGAAGAGAAAAGCTTAAAGTTCCCTCATTTTCATGCCTGCTACTTTACTTGTTTAGTGAAGCTTATAGCTTCATCATCCTCACATCTGTTACCTAGTTTTTTATGCAACTTGTTGACAGTAACCCAAAGCTTGGTTTTTTTTTTTTCCTTAGATTTATGGTGTGGTCCTTTATATGGTCAGTGGGTTCCCTCATTTTTGTGCCTATTGCTTTGCTTGTTTAAGGAAGCTTATAGCTTTATCATCAACACATTTGTTACCCAGTTTTTTGTGTGACTTGTTGATAGAAACCCAAAGTTTTTTTTTTTTTATGATTTATGGTGTCGTCCTTTTTATGGTCAACATGGTTACTAGGTTTGATTTGGGAAGGTTTTGAATTGTAATTTTTTTATACATGCTTACGAGTATTGATAGTTTAATTTACATGCTTTTTTGTTCTATACACAAGCCATTTTTTTATCCATTGTGCTTTCGCCTCTTATTAGGAGGGAACTAAAAAAACTAGAGAACCTAGGAATTAAAAAACCAGAGAGCTTAGGAACTAAAAGAAAAAACAAAACCTTCAAAATGTAGGCATTGGGAGTTGTAGTTTTAGGATAATTTCCTTTTCTCATGTTTTATGACTTTAAACAAAAATAGAGAGTTGTAAATGTAATATAAGGCTGGTTCCGGATGGTAGGGATTCCTAAGTTTTTTTTTTTTTGAAATGTTATTTTATTTTAATAATATATAAGAGTTTCACGACATGCCAAAAATTTATTTATTCCTCATAAGGTTCATCTTCATGCACAATGTATATCATTCAAGTCTAGGCACTTTTCTTTTATATTGTTTAAGTTTAATTATAATTTAAATTTCATACATTTTTAATTTATTTGTGGATGGGATTTTTGTGCTTGTCTTAATCGTGATGCAATTTTAAAATGTTCCAATTTGCTTTTAGAATAATTTATTTTCCATACACTTAAGACTTATATAAAATAAAGTAATAATAAGAATGTCAATTTCCAATGATGAGATTTTAAGAAAATTCGAGTAGTGATTTTTTAAAATCTCTAGATGAGAATATTTTTTTAAAAATACTACCAAAGTAATGGAGTATTTAAAAAAATATTCAATACAAAAGATTTTTTGTTCATTTATTTTCCTAAATATGTATATATAACTTAATGTTGATGAAAGGAAGAATTAAGACCTTTTTTTTATTTTTTGTAATGATAAATTAATATAATGATACATGAATATTATGATTAACTATTTTTATTTAAAAAAACTTTTAAAAATAAAAAGTAATAATAATAATAATAATTAAAAAATATAATTAGGATGAAAATAAAATAAAAACCAGAAAGGAAGAAATAAAATGGAAATTTTTGAGGATATGATTTTAAGAAAGTTCGAGTAGAGATTCATAAGAAATCCTTAGCTGAGAAAATTTTTCTAAAAATGCCTAAAAAAATTTTCACCAAAAAGATTTTCTTTTCTTTGTTCCTTTATAAATTTTTAGTAATAATAATTATGAAATAATTAAGTGATTAAGATAACATTAAAGCAAGTAACAGAAAATATATAACATAAGGAAAATAAAAAATATGTTTTTTTTAAGTAAAAAATATATGTAATAAAAATATAAAATAATAATAATAAGAAAAAGTTTTCATATGTATATTGCACTTGTTATTGGCACTACATAATCTTGAAAGTAATGTAGGTTTCTGATGATGGGACTCTGAGAAGTCAAAGTAGTGATTTTCGAGAATTCTTTAGGTGAGAGAATTTTTTTAAAAATGTTGTCAAAGTATAGGAATATTTAGAATGATTTTCAATACGAAAAATTCTTATTTACTATTCCTTTCTAAAAATAAACTTTCATGCAATAGCATCATGACTTAATCTATGTGCATTATATTGTAAAAGTAAATAAAATCTCCAAGGATGAAATCCTAAATAAGTCCAAGTACTGATTTTTTAGGAATCTCTACGTAAAAAAATTTATCTAAAATACTGCGAATGTACTGAAGCGTTTAGAATAATTTTTAATAAAGATTTCTCATTTTAGTATACGAAATGAATTTTTAGAAAACATTATTTGAATTTAAATTATAAATATTATATTTTACAATATGCTTGGTAAATATAAATATTGAAGATAATTATAAACGATTGAGGATAGAATTTTTGAGAATTTCAAGTAGTGATTTTCAAGAACTCCTTTGGTGATAAAGTTCTTCTTAATATTACCATAGTATTGAAATATTTTTAGGAATTTTTCAATATGCAAGGTTCTTATTTATTTTTTAAGCAAATAATTAAGAATAAAATATGTTTTTTACAATAAAGAAAAGTAATAAAATTAATTTTTAAATACAAAAATTAAAACCTTTTTATCAAAATTAAAAAAATAATACATAACTAATTGGTACTATTTTTTAACGGGTATTATGGGGGTGCTAATCTTTCTTTGCACGTAATTAACTATCGAATCTAAACTATTTTTGCAAATCCAAAAATTATCTTTTTAATAAATTTGAATTAATTTTAAGATTTTATTAAAAATGTTAGTTTTAATAGGTGACCAATCATACTTAGCTAAAAAAGATTTGTTGTGACTTTTGTTTTTAAATTCATCTAGTAGCCCTCAAAACCATTACGATAACTTGGCAACTCCACTGGAGACATCATTTTTTAAGAGGGTCAAGTAAAAAATTAATCATGTGGTATCCTTAATTCAATTTAATGGTCTTAATTGGTATTTAACCTTAATTTCTTTAATTTTGATTTTATTAAAACAACAATAATAATAAAAAAAAAACTTACAAAAAATATAAAAAAGATTTTACATTTCTGTTTAACCATGTATTTTATTTATTATTTGCTCATTTATTTTATGCTTTATGTATATTCTTATTGTTATTTTGAGGCATTTAGAATAAGGATTATAATATTCTGTTCCTTTATTCACACATAATAACATAATGAGATATTTGCTTTAAGACATATTTCAACGAAGCTTCTTTTCATGGATTCCATAATGTTACAGATTTGTTTTTTTTTTTCATAAGTGCTCTGTGTGAATCATATAATAAAGTGCATGAATGGTCTAACAAAACCTAACAAAAAGAAAGCAATTGCCTATATGTCGATTATGTGTCGGGATTGTCTGAAAAAGTATATTTGAATCTTACACAAAATAATTTAGAGGATTTGGCTGTCATATGGAATAAGATAAGTGAAGCAAGAAAATGAAGGTTTTGTGAAAAGTATGGGTAGATTGCATCCCTTATCTCAATAATAATTGTGAAATAGTTGATTAAAGTAATTGTTCAATTTTGGGACCTATCATATTGACATTTCATATTTAATGAGAAAAATTTGACACTGACCATCAAGGAATATTCAATTCTAATGGGATTGGAGCTACGGTACCCTGATAAGATATATGTTAAAAAACTAAAGTCAAGGTATCAGTAAGAAAATAACTAAACTAATAGGAATGAAGGTAAAGGCTATGGATGCTTTAACGAAGGACAAAGGTAAAGGTATTCGTTTACCTGGGCATTTCTTTCAAGATTTCATTCGGGACACTTGAAAAATGATCAAAGCATGGCAATATTCGCCTTAGCAATTTATGACATAGTGGTTTTTCCAAAAACTTTGGGGTACATTGAACTAGCAGTGGCTGATCTATTCGAACAAATTAAAAGTTAGATGATTAATCACATTCTAACAATCCTAGCCGAGACTACCATGTTATTTAATTTTTGTCATCAAAATAGAGGGCGTTTGATAGAGAGTGCACGGCTATTATTTTGTCTAAACAAAAGCTATTTTAGATGCCAAAAAATATTTTTTCTAAGCCTTATCTTCAAAATAGAGCTCTGGTCAAAGAGTTTTGCCAAAGTCAATGGCCAACACTAAAATCTGAAAAAGAGTGGGTAGTGTTCTTTCTAAAGCTTACTAGTGATCAAGTCAAATGGATGGTACCATGGATGCCTCATGTGCCTATGTTATATCGAGGTGGAGATAAGCCATGGATATTGCTCTTGGGATTGTGAAAAGTGGTAAGTTATGCTCAATTAATGATGCTAAAGCAATCCAGTGCAAAACGATTTCTCCTTACAACATATAGACTTGCCCATGTAGAATTTGCTTATGAAAAAATGGGCTCGTAAAAAACAACAGAAATAGTCAATTCAAGTATGGAAAAAAACTCAAAGGCTAAGATTAGCACTTATCTTTATCAAAGTCACTGTCGATTACTCGATTTGGAAGGCAAAACATTTTTAAAATATTATGCTTTCTCTAGATTATTTCTTATTTTAATAAGTTGACCTATAGGCAAAAGAACCATTGTCAGAAGTTAAACTCATCAAGCAAGAACTTGAAGTGAAAAAAGAGAAACTGAAGAAAAAGAATTTAAGACTCCGATAGGAGATAAAATAATTGAAATATGAAGTGAAAGCCTAAGAAAGTAGACTTAAAAATGCAATGCAAGATTAGGATGTGGCAAAAAATGATCTAAAGGATTTATATCAAGAAAACAAAAAGATGTGAATCCAACTAAATAAGGGAAGGGGTGCCAGACTTGGTGTAAGCAACATAGGGGGATGATGGAACTTCAAGAAAAGATACAACTTTGAAAGGACAAAGTCAAGGAAAGCAAGGAAAAAGCCATTAGAATTTCTCGAGAATAGCAAAACTATGAGGGTTTTGTATTCGATAGCTTCAGCAAGATTGAAAAATGCCAAAAAAAAAAACGAGATTAAAGGCCTAGATAAAAGATAAAAAAAAAGCACTGTGAAATTCAAAAGGATAAGGAATCACTTTGCTAGGTAATTCAGGAGATGGAGCAACAATTACAAGACTATAGAACCATATTTTTGCAATTATCAAAGAATGGTAAAATAAGGAGAAAGATTAGTGATACACTTGTACTCTCGAAATGGATGCTCGCATGAAGTGGAAGGCAAAAAGCTTGAGAAGGCAAGAATACATAGAGCATCTAGTTAGTCATATTTGCAAAGCAGTAAGAAAAGCAAGGGGAATGGTTGAGAGGGTAGAAGCTTTGATACAAGAAATCAACAAAATTGGAAGTTATAGGTAATGTTTGTTAGACTTTTTGGTTGAAGCTAAAGATTATTATGAGCAAATTAAATATTTCCATGGTTACAATTCTAGAATGATAGGCTTAATGTGATTAAAAGTTGTTTGGAATCAATGAAAAATTCTAAAGCTTGAGATGTGTCTTGGAGCAAATACCTTTTAATGCATTCACACATATATTGGGCATGTTCTTTCTTTCTCAATACTTATTTCATTAAAATGATGATATTTTTTAGAAGTTAAAATGAAAATTTTTTCTTTCACAAAATAATATGGCATCCTAGTTTTTCAAATTGTGGTAATAAAAGTTTAATGATAGCTCAATCATCAAAAGTTCAAAGCCAATTTGCTTGCCACTTGTACAATATATGTTCACATACCAGAATTATGGAAAACGAGCAGGCAGCCTCAGATTGATTTTTTAGATCAATATTTTTCTTTTATGATTCGATTTAAGTTCGAATATTATATGTTAAAGTTCAATTCGCTTCAAGGAGTAAAAAACTAAAAATATATGAATTGAATCGAAATATATATATTTATTAGTTTTTATATATTTTAAATTTTTTATAAAATAAAAATAATTATTTTATATCTAAATAAATTTAAAATAATATTAAAATAATATTAAAATAATAAAAAATATTTAAAATAATTAATTTTTAAATCCAATGAGAGCTAGTAAAATTCAATTTGAACTTATTGATTTTAGAAAAAAAAAATGTTTGCATTAACCAAAGTAGTCCAATTGTTATTATTATTAATGGAAAGAAAATGGACTACCCTCTTATAGAGCTAAATATTACATGTATTTAAAAAAAAATTTGTCTACACAAAATTGTGGTGGCCTCGATATCTTTACACCATTGTTCAACTTGGGTTTTAAAAAATCTCTAAGTAAAGGTGGATGCCAAATTATTGAGGTTGAAAAAGATGAGATAAGTTTTAATTATTATTAATGAATTAAATGGGTAATTATCTCTTAAAAATGGAATTGTTAGTTGTAATTAAAAAATAATCTAGTGGAAAGGTGGTCGATGACTTAGTAATTAATTCCACCAAGTTATATCGTCTGCATCCCACTGGTCAAAGTGATTTTTTAAGGAATTATGACTTGTCACTATTCTTTTTTACTTATCATTTGTTAATCATAAATTCAACAACAATCAAGATGTTATACATCAACTAAAAATAACATGTCTTATCAAGTCTAAGCCGATGCCCTATGGCATAATTTTTGCTAAATAAGTGACAACATGACAAAAGTAGACAATTGAAAAGAAAGTTTAATGGAAATTTGTTATACAACTCAATGAAGTAAATAAGTTTTTATTTCATAAATAAGATCTGAAATTGACTATTTACTATCAAAATTTTTAAACTTTGACTTTTAGTATTTTGATTTTTTTTTTGTAAAATACAAAAAAATGATTCTTTTAACTATCAAAGTTTTTTAAAAGTATTTTTTATGTTTTAATCAATAATATATTTAAAATAAAATAAAATCAATTTTTAAAAAGTTTACAATTAAAAGTCAAAATTTGAAATATTTTTAGATAGATATTTTTAGCACAATTTTTGATAAAAATTTTACTGTTGAATAAGTTTTTATCAAACTTGAATTAGAAATGATGTTTTCAATATATATATATATATATATATATATTCATATTATTGATATTATCATTGAATTCTAACAATATATTAGTTTGTATCTTTTATTAAAATTTTTATTAAATCATTTTTAATAAGGAACTTCACAAATTTCATCGTGTTTAGTAACACTTGATGATCCTATGTGGTGATGATTTGGATCGCTGAAAGTGATTAGATCATTGCCTTGAATAGTGATTTAATTCTTATATAAAATTATAAAAAAACTTTTATCACTGAAATGAAGTGAAAGGTAAAATTAACGATAGTCAATATTGCATATCTAATATGTGAATTAAAATTTTATCTCTTCTAAAAATTATAATTATTTTACATTATAAATTTTTATATTTTCATTTTACTAATATTTATTATAACAAGTTCAAAAATAATTTATAGGATTTCTTTTAACTTTTTTAGTGTCTTATGTATAATATATATATATGTTTTTCTTTTATTATGATTTTAATAGATTAATTTTATTTTCTAATTCAAATATTTTTTATATAATTTATATTATAAAAATTAGTTTACTTACCAATAAATATATATTTTTAATTTAATCATGTAATTATATTTTATTTTTAATTAAATAAAATAAAATATTTTATAAATTATTATCATAAAAAAAATATAAAAATCAGTAAATTTTGTAACTATTACAATAGGCATGGTTATTTTAGTACTTTCAAATAAAATATTTTTATTTTAATAATACCAAATACAATAATCTTTAATTCTTTTGAATTAATTATTGTTAATAAAATAAAGCGATTTCAAATTACTAAGGTGATCTACTAATGATAAAATCACCTTAGTAATAAAATCACCTCAATGATTAAATTACTATAATAATCTTCAAAATGACCAAATACCATTCTAAAATATTTCATTCGAAGTAAAACATCTTTATGTGCATTGAAAATTACTTAGCTTAACACAAGAGAAAAATAAATGACATATCTAACATCTAACGTTTAACATTAAATGAAACTTAATTACACAGTTTATGTAACTGACAAGCGTATTTGGAATATTTTTTAAATGAGTAGGTATTTTTTATATTATATAGTTAAATAGACATTAGGCTTTTGGCTTTTGGCTTTTAAGAAGAAATATTAATTTGTTTGGCTAATATAATTTTGGACCTTTTTTATATAAAAATAGTTTTTTATTTTTTATATAGATTTAATGTGTTTTATTATTTTTAGATATAATTTTACATATTTTTAGAACTTTTTTTGTGAATAATTAAAATTTTAATAATTATTCATATCAATTCTATCAATCAATTATATCTTTACACCTTTTGTCACGAAGATGTGATCTTATCAATCGTTGGATCTTGCTGTAGATATCCCATTTCATTCGAGGTGTTTCCACTATTTTCAAATTTGAGTGTTGAAAGTCCGTTAGTAAATTTGAGTTTTAATTATCTATTTAATTTTGAATTTACTATTTAAGCTTTGGATTTGGTTTTAGTCTTAAACAAATTAAGGGGATGTTTGGTTTGGAGGAATCTAAAAATTTTTCCTTGAAATCTTGATTATGAATATTTAATTCCTACATTTGGTTCGGGGTTATCCAATTCTTAAGAAAACTATGAAATTCTTAACAGTACCCGTAAGTTTCAAAATCAATGCACTAATTAAGTAAGTTAAATTTTTTTTCCTTTCAAAAATCATGTTTATGACATTATGAACATTGTAATGTCCAATCAAATTCAGAAGAATGTTTTTTTTCATAACTATTACGACATTTCTGTATAAAGAAATACCGTAATTGATGTCTTCATCATATTTGAATAACAAAGACCACTTTCTTATTTTTATTTCGACATAGTAGAGCTTTAAACAAATACATTTTTGTTTCAAACAACATCAGCTTCAACGTTTATCATTTAATCTTCATACTATTCAGTTTATTATGTTTTTTTTCAATAAATGGTGTGTCTACTATTTGTTACATAATTACCTATTCTGCATTATTCGTTTGATTCAAATTTTTTCTTGTTTTATTTGTTTAGATCTTGATTGAAAATATGTTGATATATCAAAGATGATATTCATTTTGGTTTTAGCTCCTTCATCCATAAATGTTTTATTATTGGTTTATGTTTTGGTTTTGGATGTGTGATACACTCCATCTATGATATGCAAAAATTTTCTTTCTAATTATGTTTTCAACTCTAACAAGAATCATTTTTATAAATAGTTATGACTCATTTATCACCAAGAAAAAAGATGTAATTAGTTGTTGTGTTTATTTTACATTTGAATCAGATGGAGATTTTGTTGCATCTGTCACTAATTTTTGTTGTAACATTAATTGGAATGAAACTTAGAAAATAATGTAGAGTATCTTATGGTAGAATCTCTTACGATAGGCTACATATTAAAAAATTAAACTTAAATGCAATGGTTTTTTAAAGTAATAGATAGAGTGTAGATAATACTAGAATGGATAGTAGAGCTTTTCTAAAATTATATCATTTATTTCAAATAGAAGGGGAATTACAAGCATATAGACATATGTCAATGGAAGAACTAGTTATTGTTTCCTCCATATCATTGCCTATCATACAAAAAATAGGGTTATGAAGCATCAAGTAGCTAAATTTGGAAAGATAATTAGTAGGCAATTTCATACTATGTTAAATTTTGTTTTGAGACTACATACCCTATTGTTTAAAAAATTATACCGATACTAGAGAATTTAATAGATAATAGATAAAAATGGTTCAATGGTTGTTTGGATGTCTTAGATAGGACATATATCAAGGTTAATGTAGACACAGTTGACAAGCTTAGATACAAGACTAGGAAAAATGAAGTTGTTACGAATATCTTTGGTGTTTGCACCCTAAAAATGCAATTCATATATGTTCTATCGGGATGAAAAGGTTTTTCAATAGATGGTAAAGTGTTAAGGGATGCCATTACATACGGTGTTTGCACCCTAAAAATGCAATTCATATATGTTCTATCGAGATGGAAAGATTTTACAGCAAATGGAAAAGTGCTAAGGGATGCCATTACATGCAAGAATGGGTTGAGGATCTCATAAGGTATTAGTTTTAATACTTTGATTTAATTTAGCATGGAACACATTTGTTTATGTTTATTAATGTTGTTCCACTAAATTAAGTAATTACTATTTATGTGATACCTGATACACAAATAGAAAAGGTTTTTTGGCACCTTATAAAGGTCAAAGATACCATCTAAATGATTGGAGGCTAGGAGTTCAACCAATGACCCCTTAAGAATATTTCAATGCGAAACATTCTTAAGAAAGAAATTGTATCGAGAGATATTTTGGTATATTGAAAGCTAAATAGGTAATTTTAAGGGAGAAGTCATTTTATTCAATAAAGACATAATGTCGAATCGTTTTTGCTTGTTGCCTTCTTCATAATTTTATTAGGTCTGAGATGGTAATTGACCCTATTGAAGGTGATGTTGCTGAAGGAAGTAGTAACCAATTAGATGTATCTGAACATCAAATTTTGATTATGCATGTTGAGCCAACTGATGTTTAGACTCAATTTTGAGATAATCTAGCACATGAGATGTTCACAAATTAATTGCAATCCTAGAGATAAGGACATTATAGATTTTTGTTTATTTGTTATCATGTTTTCTTGGTTTAATTTATGTTTGTATGATGTGGTTGAATATACAATTTGTTTTCTACCTTTGTTGAATATATAATTATGTATTTTTTTTCTTGATGAGTGTACAATGTATTTGACAATTGTTTTCAATAATTTTTGTTTTCTTTCCATGTTTATTGGTTTACTTTATGACCTAATACAGATATTTTAATCTTCTTTAGTTTTTGATTTTATGATATATTGCATTATGTCTAACTATATGATTAGAAAATCAACATGTCTTCATCTTGTGCCAATCATTCTCAATCTGAAAGAGGCTCACCCACCAAAATAAAAAATAAAAAGCTCGGGGGTAGGTAACCATTCATGGACAAATGAAGGGAATTCATATCTCATCCAATGCCTATATGCATTAACAGATGATCCTAGATTGAGAGCTGATAGTGGAATATTCCATGTTGGATATATAAGGTATCTTGAAAGTTTGCTAGAACAACTCATTCTCAATTCCCAACTTAAAGCCACCCTACACGTCGAGTGAAATTTTGGCTTCTCTATTGTCATTAAGTGCAGCGTTTTGAAGAAAAGAAAAGAGAGAAGGATTCGCGTGCTATTGGAGTCTTGAACCAGATCCGCGATTTGAATTCAAATCGATTTCCAAGGTTTTTGGCTATTTTTTATTTTTTATTATTCTATTATTCTTGTTTTTATTTAATTAATATGCGATATGTAATAAAAATTGTGATCTTGTACAATTGTAAAAATGTTTGTATGATTATCTGGTATTAATTTTGTAAATAATTTTTGTAAGCAATAAAATGGGATAATTTGAGTTTTACAGAATATTTAATAAATCTGATTATGATGCTTATTCAAATAAATATGTATGTTATTTGAATATTTTTGAGGTGAAGAGTAATTTTAAGGAGTTGAACAAAATGTTAGAGAAAACCTAAAAGTATTTTTAATATTTAAATGTTAAAATTAATATAAATAATAAATAATAAGAATAAATTATTATCATGTTAATTAAGGCTAAAAAAATAATTTAAGATTAATTAGAATCAATTTGTGGGCTATAACATGTAATCTATCTTTCAAATCCAATTTTATTTAGAAAACCAAATTTTATTTTTTTTAGGGAACCTTAATCAAGTTTAGGATAACCTTAAAAATGATAAATTCACTTAAATGACCAATCATACCCAATTAAAAAAGATTGGTGGTAACTCTATGTGTTATGTCTAATAAATTAGTTCTAAGATCTATAGGTTATGACAATGAATAAAATTCCTTGGCACTACAAGAATGATCAAGGTCAAGATGTACGCCTATTAATCTTTCATTCTTGTACCTTGTAAGGCATGCTTGAGTGATACAAAGCTGCCTATCAAGTCCAAGCTTTGGCATTGAGTCAAGTTACAGCAGCTTACAGCTATGATGCTATATGTTTTCCTTACTGTTCATGACTTTGTGATTTTGTTATCAACTTAAATGAGATTTATATGTTATTGACGTGGATATGGTTTTTGGTCTTATGTTCTTACAATATTTTGCTTTATTTGCTGCAAAATTTTGTGCTCTCATTAAAATCTAACAAATTGTTGTACAAAATAATGTGTTTAATATGGATTTGATCCCTTTTGTTTAGTAAACAGGGTGGATGTTCTCAACTCTAATGAGCTTGTGTTTTCAACATGATCTAAATTCCAGCTAGAATAACCTCATAGGGACAATTCAACCAACCTTCTGTTGCATTTTTTATTTTCTTCTTTGAAAGTCTTAAAATTGTTAGTTTTCTTTTTCAAACACTCGCATACTTTTATTTCTTTTTTATAATCCAAATTTTTTTCATTTATATTTACAATTTTTGGTATTAAAAAGCATGGAACATCAATTTTATAAAAGAAATTAAAATTTGCTAAAATCAAAACTTTCTTCCTAATATCTATATATGAAAGTCAAATAGGAACATACAAAATGAAACAGAGAAAGTGTAGAATAGTTTTCTCATGCAAAAATGAAAAATGGACAAGAGTTATACATTGTAGCTTGAAAAGACAATACTAGAACAAGCCTCGTAAACATTATTAATCTGTCTTATTAATCTGTTACTAACATTATTTCTTTCTCCTTTGGCTGCTATATCTTATGTAATTCCAAAATCATGTGAACCATCTTGTTAACATACACGTGAGAGAGAGAGAAAGGATTGTTCAAGAAAGTGCTGCCCTGAGACTCCCCTGTGAACATCTACATCTAAGAATGACATAAGAAACGAACCTGTAAAGCAAGATGAAGCACACCATTATGACCACATTTCTCCACCTGCTTTCTTCCCCATACCCTTCTTCTCTGAGTATTGCCTCTTCTGTCACCAAGCAACTCCCAAACATGTACTCCAAGCACTTCCCTGAATTTGAGAACTCGTTTATCAGGAACCCTTCAAATGGATACTTAAAAAGCGATATGTAATGCATGAAAATCCAATAACTTGGAATCCCACGCTTTGATATGAAGTATCCGGAGAAAAGAAAGAACGACCCCATCACGCCGGATATCACTGAATTTCCAACAATGAAATTAGGCACAAGAGCACTGAAACACACCACAACTGAATTTGCTGTATAGAGAATCAACCAAATCAACAGCAGGAAGTGCATGAATGCCATGAAATTTGGGTTTAGCCCCACGATCCAGTATAACGGAATTGAGAATAAAATAGCTAGGATGAGCAAGAAGGGTAGATAGACAAGCCCGGTGGCGATTGCATATGATGAAACTCTGTAGATTCCACATGAGGTTTCCTTCATTAGAATCTCCCTTTCTTGCAAAAATATCGGCAGTGCTTCTGTGGTGCAAGACAGTAAGAATGTCAATATAAATGCAAAGAGACCTACTTTTTCCTCTGCTCCTGTAAGATCATCCTTGACATTATGGAAGATGGAGCCTAAAACAAGCCCAGAAATCAGCATTTGGATTGTCCTGCATCCAAACAACTCCTTGGTTCTGAATATATTTTTCCCGAACCTATGTGTGAGAATCATGGTTTCCTGCAATCTTGAATTGGCGAAATCTCTTGGGAAATCTATCCCAAAATTGACAATTTCTTCGTCAACAACCTTGGATTGCTGAAATAGCTGTTGCAGTGTAAATTTACCACTTCTGCTCTCACCTTCTTCGCCTTTACATTGTTGTGATGGACCAGAAAAACCCTGTGGCTGCACTTCTTGCTGTCCCTTTCGCTGTTGTTGAATAGCTTCAATAGACTCAATAGAAAATTCAACAATATTGACATGAAGAGGAAGCTGCAAACCAAAATCCCTCAAATTTGCACTAAGCTGATCCACCGTGCCTTGATGCAAAACTGAGCCATTAGCCAGTAAAAGTATCAAATTGAATAACTTGACAATGCGAAAACCGGGCTGGTGAATGCTTAGAATTATTGTTCTTCCCCTGGTTTCTGCCATGACCTTGAGCATGTCAATAATTTGAAGAGCAGATGTGCTATCAAGACCCGAAGTTGGTTCATCGAGAATTAACACTTTCGGATCATGAATCACATCTACACCAATGGAAACCCGGCGCCTTTCTCCACCAGATATTCCACGGACCCTATCATCACCAACTCGAGTCATGGCTACGTGCCCCAGTCCAAGTTCATGGATCAAGGACTTGACCCTAGAGCTCAGTTGAGCTTGAGGAAGCCTTAAACGTAACTTGGCACTAAACATGAGGGTTTCTTCAACTGTAAGGAGGGGAAAGAGGTTGTCTTTCTGCATGACATAGCCAGAGATTTTCCTGAATTGAGCTTTATCAATGGGGCTATGATTGACGAAAATGGAACCACTTTGTGCGGTGAGTTTCCCAGCTAGGATCTCAAGTAGGGAAGATTTTCCTGCTCCACTGGGACCAACAATGGCGAGGATTTCCCATGATTTTGCTTTGAAATTTACATCCTTCAGAATATATCGGATTCCAGGACATGCTTCTTCAAACTTCGATGATGGCTGTTGTTGTAGTTCTTGATCAACCTCTTGCTGTTTTACTTGCAGCTGGTTTTTGTTGAAGATTCTAAAAGGGTTTTCTCTCTTTTGTTTATAGATCTGGTAGTTGATACCAACTGCTTCAATCTCACAGCCTTGTTTCTTCATTGAAGAGAGCTCTCTGATTATTTTCCTTCCTCTCTCTTTTTTTTTTTTTTTTTCTCTTTAAGTTTACCCCCTGATTCTCTTTGCTTCAACTTGTACTGAAAATAAGTACTAAAAATTCAATTTTCTCTCGAGTCTATGTTAGATGTAATTGTATATTTATACAATGTAAGGGACATCTCATAAAAATTAATTTTAAACTTAAAATAAATCCACTCAATTTTAAATTTATATTTAAAGTTATTTTTTTATAATATTTCATTACATGATTCATTAATATTAGATAGCGTATAACATTTATACACAGTCAATACATTGAATATATATTTGGTACATTATTAGTCTATTAAATTTATACATTATTAGTAAACTAGTTCTGATACTTTATTAATGAATGGTTAAAATATTAAAAAAAAAACCTCCTATACAATTTACTTTTTTAAATTAAAAAATTTTATACATTGATAATATATAACTTATATATCGAACATATATTAACTATACAAATTTTAATATTAGAGATGTTTTTATTTTAATCCAAAGGTTTTGGCCTCAATTTATCAATAATAAAACTAGGCAATGGTTTTTTTACAAGGAGGAATACAATGACTCAAAATATAAAATCTCTGTTGTCCACCTCTTTAACTAATAGCTAAAAAAATTTATAATAACGAAGAGTTCTTGATTTCGAAACTAATATAATATATATATATATATATATATATCCCACCCTAGTTTTGCCACTCAAGTGGCGGGGCAAATGGTTTAACGTAAACATGCTGCAATGAAGATCTGTCATTGAAATTTGTATACTTCACGTGCAGTGCGCTCGATCGTCTTCGGTTTCTCATTCTAATGTTTATTGACAGGCTTTCGCAAAGCAAAAGAAGCTTTTCTTCATATGTAACATTCGGACGGAATGATTCTATAAAATAAATTTTATTGACATGTTATGAGTAATGAAGGATTTGTTGGGCTAAAAGCCTCCAATCCAATCGCACCAACGGAAGCGAAATCAAACAATAAATCAAACATACAAGAGACAACAATTTAACGTGGTTCGGTCCAACTGACCTACATCCACGGATGAGAAACAAGATCCACTAGTTGTAGAGAATTACAAACATACATCATATCATCAACCTCACTCAACAATCAATACTCATAAGACACTCTCAATCTCCTCTAGTCCTATGAAGTATTCTCTACCCAAACAAACACAAACCCAAACCCTTGTGCACTCTTTCAACATAACCAAACACATACCCATATGTTCCCATACATCATACCTATGTGGACCCTCTCAATCTCCTCTAGTCCACTCACAAACAAACATACACACCCATAAGACGTAGAGCCACAATACTCCTATGGGGTGTCTATCCCACAAAACCCTACAACTCTCTTACATCTTTTTCTCATACCTAACCGTGTAGAGACTTCACCTATTTATAACCAAACAAACTTGCCCATTAAGAATCCCTTTCTTCTTAGAATTCTTCTCCTGTAAGTCAAACTTGCCTATTAAGAATCCCTTTCCTTTTAGAATTCTTCTCTTGTAAGTCAAACTTACCTATTAAGAATCCTCTTTCTCTTTGAATTCTTCTTTTGCAAGTCTTCTTGTCCATCAAGCAATATCTGACAAATCCCAAATAAATCTCTAACAAATCCCAAACAAATCTCTTATGAGATTTGAGTCATTATTCCCAACAGGAAGCAGTTTTATTTTTCTTTCGGTAAAATTTTTAAATTTTTAACTTTCAATTCATCTCTGAATAATCTTCCTTCAATATCGTTAAACCAAATTTAAATTAGATTGTCTCATGCCGATAGATAAATAATTCTTTTGTTATCACGTACTTTTCGAGATTTGAAATTAAAGAAATCAAACGTATTTAAAACCATTGCCTTCCAAGTCTAGAAGCGTTGCTTGTGACAAAGAGAGGTATGAATGGTTTAGACACGTACGAAACACAGCATAAAAATAATCATTAGTCGTAGCTAATTAATGTAGTATCTTGTTTTTCAGAACACAAATTTAGTATAGAAAATTTACCAACTTGATATATATGCTGTATTAATTGACTAAACAACGATGATTACGATGGTAAATTTTAATGGCTGGTATGCATCAATTTGGAAGCTAAGGAACGTGTAGGACCCTGGGAAATTGGACAAAATCAAAACAATGGCCCCCATTGATTCTCTAACTTGTGTCTGAAATCAAATTAAACCACAGTGATTCAAAACGAAAGTAACCCCTTCATTTTTGTAGGCCTCAAATTCTTCAGATAAATTATCAAATCAAAAGCATCTTTGTTTATCCAAAGCTAACTAAAGTCAATGATCAATGCTTTTTTAGTTTTAAAATTCTCATGTTTGTATTGTGTAATAAAAGAAAAGAAAATAGATGTCAATAATCAAGTAATCTGTGAAATATTCAATTTTTTTTTTAATAATGGAATGATCTAGTGAAATGTTGGATTCATCAATATTTAATTTCTAAGAAAATCAAACATAAAAGTTAATACCCTAACCAGCATTTAGCGGTTCTAACCTGAAACACTTGAGCCAATTTGCTTCTCATATAATTTCATTTTTGGCCAAAGAAATTCCAATTTATTACTACATTTAGCAGGTTAGCTTTTTTGTTCTTGACAAAAATAAATTTTGAACATATGGACATTGGAATAATATCTAGTTAAATGCATTGAGTAGTTAGAATAAAGCATTCCACCTAATTTTTTTTATCTGTTTATTATATGCATGGTATGATTGGCTTTGAGTATCGAAATTATCTTTTTTCTGTGATAAACTCCATTATTACAAAGATGAGATGAGATTTTTCACCTTTAGCATTAAAAATACCTGGTTTTAGGAATGAGTTTCCTTTTAATAGTAACATTAACTAATAATTCTAAGAGAATCGTTAACAAAACTTTATAGCTTTGACATTTTAAGTTAAATTAAATGTATTTGATTCTTAATCTTATCATAAAAAGAAAATATAATACTTGCAATCATGGGAAAGAAGGCAAAAAGATGAAATAGGATGAATTTTTTATTTATAAAAGGAGATCAAAGTTTAAAGGAATAAAAAAAAAAGAAATTATAAGAGCTAGGAATTTAAATCTCAAACTAACAAATTTTCACTTTATGAAAAAAGTAAATTAACAATTTGAGTTAAGCCCCATATTCTGTTTGGATGAAGACTTTTGTAGATAAGAGTAAGAGAAAAGATTTTTTATTTTAGATGAATGGTTTTATCTCTTTGCTCTGATCTTCTTATTACTTATTAGCGATGACATAATATTTGTTAATTTTTGTTTGGACGTGCTATTATTTTATGATGAAGATAAGTTATAGCAGTAATATGAGTTTGAGAGTGTAGCACCCGTGAAGTGTGTTGCCAAAAGCTTTTGATGCTCCCCACTTTCTCCAACCTATTAACACCTCATTCTCATTCTCTTTACTTTATTACACAGACTTCGCCCGTGAGCGTCCACCGCTCCCCGCCAACCCCAACCCTACCCAAAAATATCATGGCCTAAGAAAAGAAAAAGTGGAAAAAATTTTCTCTGAGGTGTTTGATTTGTGAAATTCTAGATTTCAAGAAGAAAAGTGATTTTCAAGGAAGTCTAAATTTTTGACAAAGGGTGATTTTTTGTATTATGGGAATATTGGATTCTTATATTCGGTTCGCAAAATCTTAGATTATATAATAAAAGTTTTTTATTATAATATCTTAATTACATGTGAATAACATGTAATCAATATTTTAACTACCAATTAAGTCATTAAAATTAAACCCATGATAATCATTAAATAACAAAAATAAAGAAGATTTTCATTTTTATAATGTTAAAAATTAGGTGGTATATTATGAACAAAATATATAATAGTCAAAGATTATTTTTTAAAATATAAACATATTCTTTGACCAAAAATTAAAATCAAATATGAAGTCAATTCAAAGACTATGTTTTCTTATATAAACACAGTATTTGTAATAAACACTACATTTCTACGACAATAAACTTAGTTTTTGAAAAATAACCAACCACTCCGTTTGGGTTTTAAAGAAGCTACAAGCACCATGTTTTTGTTTACTAAGTGTAGCTATCTAATTAAAGAAGACGTTTTTGGGGAAGGAAATTCAGTCTTTAACCTTATTATATAGGCACAACATTTATACATGTACAAATGTAGTCTTTGATTAAAAATGACATTTTCTCCTTTAAAAACGTAGTGTTTGAATGAAAAAAATAATAATTTTTACAAACACTTCATTTATGGAATGAGTGCATTTTTACTTTTCTTTAAAGACAACATTTATTCCTTTTTAAAAATGTAGTGTTTGAATGAAAAAAAAAATTACAAGCACTACGTTTATGAAATGATAAACACAATCCTCACTTTTCTTTAAAAACGATGTTTTCTCCTTTAAAAACATAGTGTTTGAATGAAAAAAAAAATTTTTATAAGCATTACATTTATGGAATGATAAACGCTGTCTTTACTTTTCTTTATAAACTAATTTTTTTCCAAACTCATAATACTAGTCTCTCACTAATCGATTTTTGCAAATCTTAAACCCTGTTTTGTCGATTCACCACCATAGATTCAACGCCATAGTTGCCACATTCATTGCCATCGTTGCCACCATTTTTGCTATCACCGTTGTTTCATGTAACAAATCACTGCCTTATGTTATATTATGATGTGTTAACCGATTTCTTTATGTTATGAAATGTTCTTATTCCATTCTATATTTATTTGTATGAAATGTTGTTAGGAAATATTATGAAATGTTCTTATTGATTCCATGTTTACTCCATTCTGTCACCATCGTGATGAAATGTTCTTATGTTATGAAATAAATAAATGTTCTTATTTTATTTATATTTTTCTCATTCCATATTTATTTGTATAAGTTAGTTGATATAACGGGTTGTGAAAAACACACATTTACCTCAATCGAACATGAAGAAGAACATTTAGTTGACATATCATATTCAAAAAAAAAAAAAAGTTAAAGGATGACTTTAGTTGCTTCAAGCAATTGGGAAGAAAATATATGTTAAGTTCAATACCGATTGTTAGCCTATCTTAAGTTATGCATCAAAGATGGCTAGTCATATTGGATATCTCATTTGAGAGACGATATCCAATAAGTAAAACAGTTGGAGAAATGTTCCAACAAAGAAAAAAGACCATATATGGGAATCAATTATGAAAAACTATATTACTCAAATTGAAATTATTGATCATTGATGTCTATTGGTTATAGAGTCCAATTACACTACCTTATTCAAATGTTTTAATTTATTCTTTATAGAAATACTTTGACATTCTAACTAAGTATAAAAAGATTGTATTGCAATTTGCTGGGCTCAAAAATATATATTATTTAATGTACCCCAATTGAAATTCAAAGACTTTAAAGGTAAATTGACTTAAAAAAATATATTATCTAATACTGACAATTATGAACTGTTGGCTCATCCTCAGCCACATATTTTGATGTAATTAGTGATGCAAAGTGGATAAAGTTTGCCTCAGCTCGACTATCAAATGAATTCAATATATGCATAGCAATCTTTTTTCTTGTAAAAAATTATTAAAGCTAGGATGTTCCATCTAAGGCACCCAAATAACCCTCAACCCAACAACTTTGATTAATACATTATACAAAATTGAAACTTCTTAATGTTTATTCAGAGTAAGCAATGATTAATACATTAACTTGAACCATTTCCATCAATTACCTATTGAATTCTTTTGTATCAATTCTGATTCTTTAAACAACAAGAATGAAATTTCAAAATAGAATTGAACATAGCATGAAATTACCTACTACTTGTCTCTCCAAATCTGGCTATTTGACGCTTCATAATTTTATTTTTTGTATAATGAGCAATGATGTAAAGGAAGCTAATAACCATTTCTTTTATTAACATATGTTTAGATGCCTTTAATCCCCTTTGTGTTTGAAGCAATTGACAAAATTGTACAAAAGTTTTCCTATCCATTTTACAACTACAAAAGCACTCTTATCTATTTTATAATTATCCACACTTTCTGTATCACTCTCAAAAACCATTTTGTTTAAACTCAATAACCTAATTTGAAGTCTATCATGAGTTTCATCAACATAAAATATTCTACATCTTTTTCTAAGGTTCATTGCAACTAATGTTATAGCAACGATAAGTAACAGTTGAAACATACTTTCCATCTAATTCATTTGTAAAATAAACACTAATATCAGTTGTATCTTCTTTATTATTTACAAACGACATATAATTGTTTACAAGAAATATTTTTGTTAATGTTGAAAACACGTGTCAAAACAACAATGTGCATTTGATAGATCAAGATCTAAGCCACATCCAACGAAAACAAATAACCAAAAATCATTTGATAGACCAAGAAATAATAACAAAACATTTATAGATCAATGACAAAAAAAACCAATAGTAAGAACACATATGATAGATCAACACCATTTTAATCAAGATCTAACCTAGATCCATCAATATAACTAGAAGACATTTGACACAAACAAATAATATAGAATAGATCGTACAAAACAAAGAGGAGATTGATCATTCACTAATAAAGATAAGCTAAAATAAACTACACAAAAATGAAATCACAAAGGTGGAAGCTAATGTTGTGTGAAACAGAAAATAAGGGTTTGACTAAAGCTTTGCAATGTTGTCTGAAAAGATAAAATGGTTTATATAGTGTTCAAATGTAAGTTTATTTTGTTATTTATTATTAACCACATTTGAAACTACAAAAAGTAATCTTTATTATTTATCAACCATGCTTTGAAACTAAAAAACATGATTTTTGTTAGCTTATTAAAAACTACATTATTTACGTTAGAAATGTAGTTAATAGTATTAAACACTACGTTTCTTACATAAAAAAAAGTAGTTAAAACACTTCAAAAAAATGTAACTAATTACAACATGTCTACATCAACAACTACATTTTCATAACAAGAAACATAGTTATTGATATACATAAATTATCTATTAATAAAATATTATGATTTTGATATAAGAGCAATAGTTAAAAGTATCATAAATATTATATTTTAATATTATATTAATTGTTACATTTTCAAATTAAGAAACATCATTGATTTAAAAATATCTATTTTATTTTATTATTATTTTAATTGATCCACTACGTTTTATATATATATATATATATAAATTTAGTGCTTTTAAAATTAAAAAAAAAATCAAAAACCTAAATTTGCAATTATCTATTACGTTTGTTCTTTTAAAAATGTTGTTTTTATTATATGTAATATACTACATATTCAATCGTGTGCCAAGAGTCTAATCATGTGATTAGGATTGCAATTTTTCCCAATCATATGGCTATGAATGTTTATTTTCTTGTCAAAATGGATCTCTATTTATTATGCAATTACGTTGATTTTTAAGGTTCAGATAAAAAAAAAATATTATTGAGGTCACATGTGGGACAAAATTAATTTTCCTTCCAAAATCTTAAAAAACTATAGGAAGATGTGAGTTTCTAATTTCGAGCTATTTAATACTATTAGGAATTTTAAAATACCCCAAAAAATAAATACCATGAATCAAAAGTGGGAATCAAATTACATAAAATAAGATTCTAAATGTAATCTAACTTTCTCCCAAACCAAACATCCCTTAAAAATAATTGATGATAAGTCTTAAAATTAGTCCATTTTTATAATTATCCATCTAATTTTTTATCTTATGATTTTAATAAATATTTAAATAAGGTGATTGATTATTTCAAAATTTTAAATTAAAACAAACACCATTACAAGAAATGAGAGTGTTGACAGCAAAAAAATTATAATTTTGCCTCAAAATGTAGCTAATAGCTATGCTACACAAAGTATTTGTATTTTGTAATAATTTTTATGCATACTTTTATTGTAAAAAATAATCGGCTATATTGCAAAAGTGTTTTCATAAATTGTTGCTAACTAGGATGGTAACTAATAGTATTGAAAAAAGTATTTGTAACAATTTTGTCTACATTCTTGTTATGAAATGTAACCAATTGCAATATAACACTTTTATGTCGCAAAAAAAAATTTGTCACATTTATATAAATTACTTTAAAACATTTTGTTATTAAAAATGAAATTTTTTATACTACCTGTTGAACTTACATGTAAACAATGTGATAATATTAAAAATATTAAAAAAATGATTTAATATTAAAAATTTGATAATATTAAATTTTGATTTAATTATTTCAATTAATGTATAATATTAAAAATATTTAAAGAATCAATTTTTTTTAAAAGAATCAAATTATCTAAATCAATTTCTATTAGTTCGATTCGATTCAAATTATTGGTTTTTGAAAATTAATTATTTTAATTTTTTCTATTATTTTCATATTATTTAAATATATTTAAACATGTTTAAATATAAAATAATTTTTTATTTATAAAAATTTTAAATATATAATTTAATTCGATTCAGATATTTTTTATTTTTTTACTTTTCAATTAAAAAACTAAACCAAAACTAAATTAAAATATAAAATATTCAAATTTAAATCGAATCGATATAAAAAACTGATCTTAACCAATCCAAACATTACAACTTCCAATTAATTTTTAATTTTCCAGATTTTTTTCACCCCTCTAGTAAACATTTTGCAATAGTAGTGATCACAGCTACTGGCATACCATAGTCCTTGGCGCAAGAAGTAGGCTGAAACTCAGAATTTTCTTTAAAAAGTCATCGAAGACTGGAGTTACATGATACTTCAATTTTTTTTGCTAATAGATGCCTCATCGCAACATATATATGTGTGTGTGTGTGTGAGTGTATATATGTGCGTGTGTGTGTGTGTTTTTACTTGATTTTGATCTATGCAATATAAAGAAACTATAAGGCCAAAAGGCCTCAATCCAATCACACTAATAGAAGCGAAATCAATTAATCAATTAATCACACAAAAAATAATAATTTAACATGATTCGATTTAATTGACCTACATCTACGAATGAGAAACAAGATCCACTAGCTGTAGAGAATTACAAATATACATCAAAACGTATCAACCACTTAATAATCAATATCCATAGCCCCTATCAATCTTCTCTAATTCCATAAAGAATTCTCAACCTAAACAAACACATACTCATGTGCATCCTTTCAACACAACTAAACACATACTCATGTGTACCCATTCATCATACCTATGTAAATTCTCTCAGTCTCCTCTAGTCCACTCTCATGCACCATACAAACATACGTACCCATAAGACGTAAATTTCCAGTAGTCTTATGAGGTGTTTATCCCATAAAATCTTATAACTCTCTTATATCTTTTTCTCATACCTAACCCTATAGAGAGTTTAACTATTTATAAGCATACAAACTTACCTATTAAGAATCTCTTTCCTCTTAGAATTCTTCTACTACAAGTTAAATTTATTTATTAAGAATCCATTTTTCCTTAGAATTTTTCTTTTGTAAGTTTTTTTATCCATCAAGTAATATACGACCAATCCCAAACAAATCTTTTATGAGATTTGAGTCGTTATTCCCAACAATCTCTACCTTGACTCAAATTCTATCAAATCATCTGTTTTCATGTTAGATATGCTTGGTCTTACCTGCAATGAAAGTCTCACAATCATTTTCTCTTGTATGCCTTCACGCTTCACGTAAACCGATCATCAATCTTCAAAACTTAAACTCAAACTCTTCTCTTGAATCGAGCTCCTCTAGGACTTGGCTCTTCTCATGCATCGAATCAAGCTCTGATAACACTTGTTAGGCTAAAAGTTCTCAATCCAATTACACCAACAAAAGCGAAATTAAATAATCAATCAATCATACAAAAGATAATAATTTAATGTGATTTGGTCTAACTAACCTACGCTACGGATGAGAAACAAGATTCACTAGTTCTAAAAAATTACAAATATACATCAAAACGTATCAACCATTCAACAATCAATACCCATAGACCCTTTCAATCTCCTCTAATCCCATGAATTCTCAACCCAAACAAACACATACCCATGTGCATCCTTTCAACACAATCAAATACATACCCATATGTACCCATTCATCATACCTATGTGACCTTCTCAGTCTCCTCTAGTCCAACTCTCATGCACCATACAAACATACACACCATTAAGATGTAAATATCTAGTAGTCTTATGGGGTATTTATCCCATAAAATCCTACAACTTTCTTACATCTTTTTCTCATACATAACCCTATAGAGACTTCAACTATTTATAAGCATACAAACTTGTCTATTAAAAATACTTTTTCTCTTAGAATTCTTCTACTGCAAGTTAAATTTATCTATTAAGAATCTCATTTTTCTTAGAATTCTTCTTTTGCAAGTATTTTTGTCCATCAAGTAATATCTAACCAATCCTAAACAAATTTCTTATGAAATTTGAGTCATTATTTTCAACAAAAACTTAGCTAGGAATGGAATGGAGACAAGGGAAACTATGTAGTAGAAAACAAAAAACTTGCTTAGTTTATGATTAAAGTTGTAATTTTCTTTAAAAAGAATAATAAATGTGCAAAAAATGGTAAGTAAAACAGGTGTGGATTGATGCTTTTGAATGGCCATTTGGTGGGTGGGTGGGTTGTCAAAATGTTGGCAAATTTTCAGTCTTTGCACTTGGTAGGTTAGCTTTGTATTATTTTTTGTCTTTATTTGCTGCAGTTCAAGACTACCAGGATGCTAAGTCTAAGTTGTAAAGTTGGTAGCCCTATTTTAATAGAAGGTTTTAATTTAAGCACTATTCCATGATAGAAAAGAAAAAATGATCATTTCTTTCAAATTTCTTTTGAACATGCATTCATTTAGGTTTTATATGTCTATATTCAACAATTGGTTCATATACATTTTAAATCCTGATAACATTCATGATTAAATCATGACCTGCATGCTATTTTCAGATTTTTTTTTTTTTGTACATAAGGCAGTGAAAACCCTAAACCTGCAACTTATATAATATACATGTATACCATTTTGCAGAAGAACATCCTTTGATCATATATAATAAAACAGACAATAGAGTGCTATACTTGACATGATCAAGATTAATTCTCTACTGTCGTCCCTTATATTTGTACCTTAAGCTATTGTCTGTAGAACATTTAACAAGGATTTTTTTTAAGCATAAAAACCAAGTTGCTTTTTCTCTGTCTCACATTCAAGAAAAGAAGAAACCAAAAATAATCTCAGATATATATATATATATATATATGTATATATCTTTGTGTGTCATTGATTCCAAGATACAAATATAAAACAAACAAGTCCACCATTTTTCTTGGTCTTTTGCACTAATTTCTTGCATCACAGCAAGAGTACACCCTAAATGTACTGTCTTATGCTAATTCTAAGCTGCTACAATTCTCGAGATCAGACTTGACTAATAATTTTTTTAAAAAATCAAGTTCATCAGACAGAGAGGTTTGGGGATTTTTCCCTGCAAAGGATACATATCTTGTGAATCCTTTATTAATTTTTCTTTGTTTGTCTTTGCAAAAACTTCTATTTTTGGGTTCGATATCCATGTCTTGTTAATTATCTCATCCGTGATATCTAACATAATAAAAGAAGAAAAATCCAAAACGTTTTCAGCAAAAACATGCAAATGCTAGAGCTTTTCCAGATGTTGCTTCAATTTAATTTTAGCTTAGCTATCCAAACTATAGGAACACAAGTGGACAAGTATATCAATGCAATATTAAAGAATGCAGGAAAATATAACACCATAAATATTAGCTTAGGTAAATTTTGCTATCGGTGCCTGTCCCTGGCATCCATTTTTAATTTGAATTTGAGTAAAGAAAGAAACCATGCTTTACTTAGAGCGTGTTTGGATGATGTGGTAAAAAAAAAGTGTTTAGATGATAAATTTTGAAATTAAAAAAATATATTATCATGAAATCATTTTAGGAAACATTAATATTTTAAAATATTAATATTTGTAGTTGTTTTGTTCGAATAAATATTTTTTTTTAAAAAAATTAAGCTGTTAGAATTTGATGAAATAATAATAATAATAATAATAATAATAATAATAATAATAATAATTTCATCGCAAATTGTTTTAATATTATTAATTTTCAATAATATTCATTCCATCTTAAATTGTTTGGATATTATTAATTTTCACAGAGTTTAGAAAAAAATTTTGACTTTAATGTATTTAATATTAAATTTTAAAATTTTTTATAAAATTAAAGTTTTAGGATTTTTATTGTCAAAAAATATAAAAAAAATAAAAAATATTTAAGATATAAAAAGTAAGAGTTTTAGATGTTTAGAAAAAAATATATCTTTGAAACAATCCAAAAAAATATGAATAAAGAGAATGGACCGAGAGTGTATTAAGGATAAAAATTACATATCCATATTATTAATTTTACTCATTTTGACCGCACCAAGACTTACTACATGTCATCTTCACCTTTCTTTTCTTTTTTTTCTTTTTTATTTCTCTTTTTCTATTTTTTTTTTTATATCCTCTCCATTTTTAATAAATATTTTATTTTTTATTTTTTAAATTTTAGGGTGAGTCCTTTGATATTATTGATTAAAAAATATTGTTTTTTATTTTCTCAATCCTTTATTTTTTTTGCTTTTTGTTTTTTTAATGAGATAATTTTGTAAGAAAAAATACCCATGAATATGTCCACCTTACATCCGAATTTGACCTTTTTTGGGCCTTCTCTTTTTTTCCTTTTTTATTTTTTTAAATCTATATATTAAATTTTGTAAAAAAATGAGGCCAATGTGTGCATGCCGCACTCCCATTTGGCTTCTTTTTCTTTTCATTTTTCTTTTTTGCCCTTCCCTTTGGTTTTGTAGTTTGTCGTAATAGTTTTTAGACTCCTAAACAAATTTTTAAGAATTTTAAAACAGAAAGAATCACCATCAATATTTTTTAGTCAATTGTGATTTATCACCTAAAAAAATTTATCTTCTTAATAAAAGTTTAAAATTAATTAAAAAGATAATTTTTCATTTGGTCTAGGATAACAAATTTGGGTCCGAATATATGGTTATGCATAAAAAATGATTAACACTTCACAACACCTATTTTTAAAATAGTATTAACTAATTATATGTTATCATTTTACTTTGATAAAAACGGTTGTAATTCTAATATTTAAGATAATCCCTTTAGCCCATTTTTTTTTCAAAAAACTTTTTAGAACCTTTTATTTAGAAATAAGATGAAAATCTTTAATTTCAAAACATTTTTAAAATTTTTCAATATCTAGGGAAATTTTGAAAAATATTTTTCTAATTGAATTCTCATAATAATCCTTAAAATCTAACATAATATTCTTTTATAAAAGATAAATTATTAAGCATCCCTCTAATATCGAGGTAAGATCCCAAAAATTATTTTTAATTAGAAATATTAGACTATGATTGGTAATGGAAAATATTTTTTATTTTTTATTTTTTATAATAATTCTTAAAATCTAGTATAATTTTTTTATAAAAAATAATTTTCATTTTTTATTTTTTGAATATTGAAAAACATGTTTGGTACAAAAAAATGAAAAACTGTTTTCAAAAATGAAAATTATAAAAATATGTTTGGTATATACATTTTTAAAACAAAAATAAAAAAATAATAATTAAATAATTAAAACAAAATGCATATTAAAATTGTAAGCACAAAATTTATAAGTATACAAAAGCCTTGCATATCCGGAGCCTTTATTGAAAAAACATCAGTGCATAACCATCTTCAACCACAAAGTATGGTCTTCTACTATTCTTCTATAGCCTTTTAATTGAAATAAAATAATTAGTGCATAAACCTAAACAAGTTTCATAATCCATCGAATATAACATAAGCTTATGTATAATTGAACCACGAGGGCTGGACTTTCTAAAAATCTTTGCAATAGTAGTCTAAGACTACTTTGAAGAAAGAGTCAGAGAAGCCAAGGTTAATAGCATAGACAAGAACTATGCCAAAGATGAAAGTTGGTTTTAGCTGGGAATATAGCAGTTGCAGCCATTGAATGGGGCTCAAGAAAGACCAGGAAAAGCTTGCTTTTCTTGTAGTTCTGCAAGGTTGCTTTGTTTGAAATGTAGGCAGATACAGATTCTTCGACGAGCCCCTCTTTTTCATAGGAATTCGTTTTTTAAATTAAAGGAGCATAGTTTACAAATGGCACTATAGATTAGAAAAGAAGGAAATGTTGATCGCAGGATCTTCTATAACTTGTATCTGCTACATCTAACTACGCCATACCAAAAAAATCGAAAAAGAAAAGCAAAACAACTTAGAAGGAAGAATTAAGAGAAAGAAAGAGTATGGGGTTTGGAGGAAAAGTTGCTGAAGAGAGAAAAGAGAAGAAGAAATAGGAGAAAGAAAGAGTTTGGGGTTTTATCTAAAACTAAAAGAACTTGTTTCGCTTGTTTACAGATTTGAACCCATGTCTCTAGGCAATTGACATAAACTACAAAATTTTTTAAAATTCCCATGTTTTTCCATTTTCTATCTCCCCCACTATTTCATTGAAAACAATGAAAACATCATTTTTTTTTTTATTATTCTCAAAATTTGGCCTGTTTTCATTTTTTAAAAAATATTTTCTATTTTTTTAAGCAAATAAAATTTCTAGTCCATTTTCCATTTTTTGTGAAAATGAAAATAGAAAACAACATCATTTTCATAAACCAAACACTACCTTAGCTTTTTATTTCTCAAAATTATTTTTTTAAGAAATTTTTATTTTTTTGCTTCACATTTATTGCCAACAAGTATAATGCATGTAATGCCACCTACAAATAAAACACAATGCAAAAAAATCAATCTTATTTCATTATTTTCAAATCTTTCACTTTCATGTCTCTTTTTACTTTGATAAAATATTTAAAAATAAAAATCTTTAACAATAGAAAATTTTCTTAATTCCCCAACATTTAAGCAAAATATAAGAAAATTGATACTTCAAGAAATTCCCATGATTAATTTTTAGTGAACATGAAAATGATATCCCTTAATAAAAGTGTGATTTGGATTCTTTCCAATATCTAGGTAGGGTCTCCAAAATCATTATTTTGAAAAAAATATTTACTTATATTTTCCTTTTCTTATCTTTTCTTTTAAATACCATATTTATTAATGTCCTACAACAATATATTAAAAATTATTCAATTACCAATATAAACACTTTATTTTTTCAATTTAAAACAAAACATATAACCCACATAAAATAAAAGATGGGCTAAATGTAGGTGAGAATATTATACTTTAGGCTTTATGTTTTGGCCCTACTCCAAACAAAAAGTCAAGTGAACCACAATGAAGTGGGCATTGGGTCAAAAGGTTGCTCAGTTGGATCTACCCACAAATCAAGCAATTGGGTAAGTCCTTGGGTTTGAGGTTGGGTCAACAACCCTGAGTTATGGGTCGGTAGATTTTTTTTTTTTTTTGGCCACTATATAACCCAAACTTCTTTTTTAACTTCATTTTACTTCCCTTCTTTAAAAAAACCAAATCTCTCTTCTTAAAAAAAAACCTAGACTTTCCCCCCTTTTAAATCCCATATCCCAATGATGACAGCTAATTGAACTATCGTTCACCAATGTTGGTCGCCATTATTTGATGTTTTTTAAAAAATTTTGCTAAAGACTTCTCTCTAGACCCTCTCTTCTTCTCAAATTTGAGCTCAGATTTCTTAAAATCAACCCCCAATATCTTAAATCTAAGGTTGAAACCTAAAACTTCAAGTGGCTAAAAATCTATCCTCCACCATCGATCACTTTGCATTTTTAATATGTTGTTCCCTTTCTTCCATCATTCCTTTCTACTTGTTTATGTCATTCAAAAATCTCATTGCTACCCCTAACCTCTTTATGCAACTGCCACTCCCACTGCTGCTTACAACCCAAAAACTTTTCCTTCTTTCCTTTTTTATCCATCCAAGCTGAGCCTTCCTAAAAAATCACCAAAGCCCACCAAATCCCAAGAAACCCAAAACACCTCGTTTGCTTTGATTATTTTGTCCTTTTGTTTGCTTTTTTTTTTCATGTGTTTATTTTAACTCTGACTACGATTCTTCCCTGAAGTGAGAATTATGGCTTTTTATGTTTTTTATTTTTCTATGATGGTTTTTTCATGGAAAGAAAGGTTATGGCACTGAGGTGTTGGTACTAAAAAATGGGTGGGCTATTGATTATGAGGGTTGATGATGAAAATGATAACGGGGTCCACAATGGGTTTTACTTTTTGCTGGGATTTTATGGCTAGGGTGGTTTTGGTAAAGTAGGGTTGGTGGTTGTTAAAGGTAGTCTCAATGCCTAGCAGTGTTTATTGGTAATGGCAAGGAGTCTCAGTTATGAAAGCAAGGCAACAGTGTATGAGTGATGGGTTGCTGACAAGGGTTAGTTTTGGTAGAAGGTGGGGCTGATGTTGGTGGTCTGTAATAGTATCAAAAATTGGTAGAGGATGAAAATTTCAAGTATTAGGTCCAACGATTGAGGATCTCGGTGGTAGAGGTTAGGAGAGGATGTAGGACTGAATGAATTTGAGGTCTTTTTTGTTTATCGTTTCTTCCTCTTTGTCTCTCTCCCTTAGCCATATACAAATTGAGTTTTTGTAGAACTTTTGCTTTCCAAGAAATGATTACATGTTGGAGCCTTGTTGCAATTTGGCAGCATGGTTTTGTTTAATATTACAGAGCTGCTGATTTTTTTGGGATGTGGAGTGTTTGATAAATTAATGTATGAGAAGAAGGGGGGTAAAAGTAAAGGTGAAAATGGAAAGTTGAAAATGGGGTAAGCATTTGGGGAAAAGAAATTGAGGCAATCAACCATTTTTTTTCTTTTTTTTGTTTTGTAAATTTTAGTTAATTAAATTGATTAATTTTGATAAAATGAAATTGGGTCTTAAAATTGAATTCGGACCTACAATTGGAGTTAAAATTGAATTTGGGCCTACAATTGGACTTGGAGCCCTAAAAATTGACTTGAACTTCTATTAGGCCTTCAAACCCAAATGACTCAAAATTGAATTGGATTGAACTTCGACCCATGCAAAATAATCTAAAACAAAGCCCAAATGAGCTCAATCAGATAAATCCAATTTAAATGCTTAAAGTAGCCCAAATCAAAATGTTCAAATCAAGCTTAAAATCGAACAAACTCAAATTGATATAGATAAAATTAGGTGTTTACAATTATACTTTTTTACAAATTTTTGCGAATCAGGAATACGATAAAGACATAAATAATAATTTTGTTCAAAGTTGATGATTCAAGGATTTTTCAAAAGTTTTCTTATTTTTTGTTTTTCTTGATTTTTTGAAAATTTTTAGAATTTTTTTTTGTTTTTTAAAATTTTTAATGTCTTTTTTTTTTGAATTCTTGAAAAACTCATTTCATTAAAGGCTTCACAAAGTTAAAAAAATAAATATAAAAGCTCTTCTTATTAGAGGTTCCATAACTTTTGAAAATATAACATAATAACTTAGAAATTGTGCCCAACGGTCTTTAAATTTTATTTTTTCTTGAAAATCTTAAAAACTCTAAACATTTTGTTTAAAAAAAATGTTTCTAACTAGTAACATATCTGTTTTCCATTTTCTTTGACAACTTTCTTGAGGTTGAGCCTGAAAATTTTACAAATCCTAACAAATTCTACTCGTAAAACTTACGAATCTTGCCCGAAATACTTAAAAATTACACTTTAAAGTCTACAAATCTTGACACTTAAACAGATTTAGCTCGTAAGACTTATGAATCTTGTTTAGAGACTTATATCTAGAGTACTTATAAATCATAACACTTAAACAGTTCAACTCAAAAGACTTACGAATCTTACCAGAGGACTTAGAGATTATGCATGGAGATCTTATAAATCTCAACATTTAAACAAATTCAACTTAGAAAACTTATGAATCTTGGTCAAATGAGTTAGAGATAATGGTTGAATGTCTTCCAAATCTTGACATCTTTGAATACTTTTCTAGAAAAAGGCTCCACAACTTTGAAAATTTAAAACATTTTGCCCAGAAGACTTTGTATTTTGCTCAAACGACTTAGAGGTTATGCCATAAGGTCTTACAAATCTCAATACTTAAACAAATTCAACTCAGAAGACTTACAAATCTTGCCAAAAAATTTAGAGATAACACCCAGAGGTCTTACAAATTTCAACATCTAAGAATACTCCTTTAAAAAAAGGCTCTACAATTTTAAAAATTTAAAATGTTACAGCCAGAAAACTTACGAATCTTGCCTGGATGACTTGGGGATAAAGTTTTCATCTTGAAATCTGAAGGTTATTAAATTTTCTCATCTTCAATATCTTAAAAAATTTTCAACATTTTTCCTTTCTTAAAAACATTACAAATCTTACCTGGATATCTTATAAATCTCGATATTAAAACAGATTCAACTTGAAAAATTTATGAATCTTATCCAAAGGGCTTAGAGATTTGCTCAAGATCTTATAAATCTCAACATTATAAATGTTCCTCTAAATAAAAGCTCCACAACTTTAAAGATCTAATCAATTTTCATTTGCCAAATCATTTTATTATCAAGGTTAAAGCTATTTTTTAAAAATAGTTCCCTTTTGAGTTTGAAACTCTTTCACTTTAAAATTCCTATCTCATCTTTTTTTCTCTCAAGAAATTTTTTCAATTCTTTCAATCATCTCAATATTTCATCCTTTAAATTTCATTTTCATTTTCATTTTTTCTTTTCAATCTCTTCTTTCAAAAATTTCTTTTTCATGAACATTTTAAATTCTAAATAGACATTTTCTCTTTCATCTTTTTCCCAATATTCCCAAATCGATGACGGTGTTGATTAATCACAATAATGCAAATGCAAATCTACAAATGTCTACTTCAATGATGTAAATGCAAATGATCTTACCAAGATATAAATGCAAATACACCTAAAAATATGTACATCTAAGCATTAAATTTTATACAAATGCTTACTAAATTATACAAATACATAAATTAAAGATGATACAAATGCCTTCTTAATGATGCAAACATAAATTTCTTACCAATGATGAAAATGTTATGCCTTTAAAAATGTAAATGCAAAATTTCTTACAATGGATAAGAATGCTTAAAAGAAATCATTCTTTTTATTTGCAAAATTCTTTTCCTTTCAACTCTGAATCATTTAATTATTCCTTTTTCCTTGTCAAATCATTTTTCATCTCTTTTCTAAAAGATTTTCCTTTTCATTCTTTCCCATCTTTCTTCCTATTCCCTTATCTATTTTTATCATCATTTTTTCAAGATCTTTTTTCTCCACCAAGATTTATTAACTTTCACTTCACTTTTAATTTCTGTTCTCATTTTCAAACCTAATCATGCAACATACATAAGATCAGTGCCAACTTTATTCCTATGATGAATTCAAGAAAACAAACCTTTATGTTCTAGTTTTTCTTTAAGTACATCTTGATGGAACATATCTTCTCATTTCATAAAAAAATGCTTTCTTTTTCACATTTCTTTTTGCTCCAATATCACATACAATTATTCTCTCTTTCATTTGAAAATAATCTCATTTATTCTCACCAAAGTTTATTTTTCCTTTTCTTTCTTAATAAAAATTCCATTTTTCAAAAAATTGGTTTTTCAGTAAAAACAGCTTATTTCATAAATTAAAACTCACAAATTAAAGCTTTTCTTTTACACCAAAATTGATTTCTTTATTATTTATGGAAATGCCTAACAAATAACTCAAAATTGACTAATAAAATTACCCCACATAATAAATTTTATGACCAAAGAAAATGAAATATTCCAAAAATGTAACTTCCAAGTCTTTTAAGAGTTAGTGTTCACTATTATGAATGAAAAAAGTGATTCTTTTCAAACATATTGAACAATCCATCATATTAAAGGTTTTGGTTCATTAGGGAATGCCTCACAACTTGAGAAAAATGAATGACCCTTCTTTTGGGCTCACTAACAAAAGATGAATTTTCTAAAAAGTATGAATTTTCTAAAAAGTATGAATTCTTTGAAAACCAAACATGTTTAATGCTCTCTTTAATCTCCAAATGTGACATTTTAATTGATGTCAAAACTAGCTATGAGAGGCTTAAGATTTGGAAGTGTCATATAGGAATGAAAAAAAAGGGCTCAAATTTTCAAAATTAATCCCTATCTTCATTTTTTTAATTTTTTCTTGATTGTTTCATCATGCATTCAATAATCCAAATTTCATCCAAACTAAGCAATGAGAAAAGGTAAAAGATTTATAGGTTTTATGGTGATTCCATGAAATAAAACTCTTCAATTTAAGTATCATGCTTCATTAAAATGGACTTTAGTTTAAGCAAAGATTCAGGGTTTCAAAGGAAAGAATAAAAAGGCCCAAAATGCGTCTAAGGGTAATCAAAACAAGATTCATTTCACATCATATACAATATTCCCTTTAGGACATATATCTTTTCATTTTTAGCACTTGCCATTCAATCATTTTTTTTCCTTGTGTTCTCTTTTTATTTTTTGCTTTATCTTTTCTTTGCCTTTTTTTTCTTTTTTTTTTTTCTCTTCACTTTTCTTTGCACACATCCACTTTTGATTAAATGGGTCTAATACTTTAAGAACTTATTTTACTGAACATTTGCCTTTCAACACATATGGTGCTTTTTTTATACTTGGAATAAGATTTCATTGTGTATAATTCTTGAATATGTCCCTCTTTTGTCCGTTAATGTATAAGGTGATCCTTGGTTAAAGTTAATTTAAAAAAAATTCATCAGGTTCAAAGAGTAGCAAGAGAATAATTTTCATATTTATGAAGGGATAATGAAATACAGCCAATTACCATATTAAGAATAGCCACTTAATTTG
Organism: Durio zibethinus; assembly: GCF_047325235.1. Classification (NCBI taxonomy): domain Eukaryota; kingdom Viridiplantae; phylum Streptophyta; class Magnoliopsida; order Malvales; family Malvaceae; genus Durio; species Durio zibethinus. Next base: position 16,202,251 of record NC_143179.1, read on the forward strand.
AAGAGTAGTTCTTTTTAAGAAAACAAATTTAAAAAAAAAGTTTTTTTTTTAAGATTTTCTTATTTTTTTTGACTATTTCTTTTGGTTTTTTCACTTTGGGCTTCCTTGTTTCCTTTGTAACATTTTTTACTCCTTTTTTTTTTCTAGATTTTCCAAGTCTTCTTTGGGGTTTATTTTAATTTCTAAAGTGCATGATGTTATAATTATTTTTTTGTTTTTATTTTTACATGCCCTTAATAACTCATATACAACTTATGAAATATGTCCCACTTTAACGAGCCACTTCAAATGAAAAATCATACGATAATGACAATCACATTAGTGAACTCACTTAGGGTCTCAAATTGCTCGTGTTAGTCAATTAAAGGGAATGGTTATGACACAAATTAATCGAGTACAGGCAATAAGTTAACTTGCTTTTTGGTTTAATGTGCCCTAAGACATGGAACAAGGTATGGTGAGAATTGAACCTTGATTTGTTTGACATTTGCTGAAATTTGGTTCGTTTTGGTTTTGACACATTTGAGACTATAACTTGACACAACAAATTACAAGCATTCGAATTCTTTAAAAATTTTCATGTTTGCCTAATTTTTTAGAAATTCAAAAAAGTCTTTTTCTTTTAAAAAAAAAAATTGATTGTCTCATTATTCATTGTCTAGGAAAAGATTAACACCTTTTTATACCATAATATGATCAAGTGAATACAAAGTTCAAAAATTCAAGTTCATGCCCTTTAAAAGGTTATGGCTAATAGATGAAATCATTTAAGTGGTTTGGAACAAGAGAGTATTAAAAAAAGATAAAGGTATTGGATGAGTTCATTTCTATTAGTAATCATCAATTCTTTAAAGACTCTTGTCACTTTCTATAGAGGCTCATTTTTTCTAAAATTTTTGTTTCATTTTTATCTTAGTTTTCCTTTATGATCTTGAAAATTGCTTATATGGGGTTTTATTACTAAATAATTGTAAATCAATTTTTTTTTCTTTTCTTTTGAATTTTTTTCAAACAAGAGTTAGAAAATATATAAAATAAACAATATTTACAAATCCAATCTAACAATTCAATATGTTATCATTTACAAAGTCCAAAAAATTAAAAAACATTTTGTTTTGAACAAACAACAACTCATTTTCAAGAATTTTCAAAACAAAATAATGTACAAAGCTAAAGAAACTAAGGATCATCTATGATCAACCACTAGGCCTTTCATGTCCACAATGTTATTTTTCATCTTGGACTTATTCACTTTAGGGTGCTCAATACTCTCCCATATTCAATTTTTCAAAGCTCTTGCCAAACTTATATGAAAATGAAGTAATGCAAACTTTGGCTCCATCAAATTTTTCTTGGTCATGATCTTTTCTCATAAGAACTTTAGGATTTTTTTCTTTGTTTTCACCAATAGGGAACACTCTTTATTCATAAGATGATGGGATGTCATGAGAGCATAATTAAACAAATACATGAATGGCACGATATTTCCATAATGAATTTGTGAATGTATATGTAATAAAAATTATGCATACTTCTTCAAAATGCAATACATGTACCATTCGAGTTTGATGAGAATCATATTATTTATCCATGTATACACACGAAATAACAAGACATATTTACATGAAATGAAGTATGTCTATAGTGCAAGTATGCTAGAAATCACATCATTTTTTAATATATGCATATGAAGTGTAATGTCCTAGTATATAGGTGATAAAACACATTTATATGAAATGCAGTATATGTATAATAAAAACCACATGAATATATATATGTATGGAATGTAATGTTCTATTTCACAAGAGGTAATTTGTTTAAATGAAATGCAATATACGCATAATGCAAATTTAGAAACATATCATTTGTAAATGCACATGCATAAAACATAATTATATGCTGCTTGAGTAATGAATTGTAGATACGTGAATGATGAAACATATTTATATGAAATGCACTAATATATTATATGCATGACAAGATATGTTTACATGAAGTGCAATGCATGTACTATGTCAACTTAATCAAATTGGCATTACCATTCAAATATGCATTAAATGAAGTAAATGTGCAGCCTTATTATTTTCAAATATGAAACATGATGAAAATGAACGCAAAAAGGGTCAAATGAAGTTCAAAAGACAAAATAACATTTAAAATCAAAATTTTATTTCTTTCCCTTTTTCCTTTCTTTTGTGAAAGAAATAGAAATTTAAGAAAAGAATTCCCATGAAAAAACAAGCACACGAAATGACTAGAGTTTGAAGATATTTTTAACTTTTTTGCTTTCATTATTTGACTAATGAACAAAGAAATTAAGAAAAACCTTTTTTATTTTTTTTCGTTTGATGAAAAATACAAAAAGATCTTTTTTTTTTCAAAATAATTTTAAAGATGCTGATTTTGGACAAACACACCAAACAAATCGAACTACATGTTAAAGAAAATTTATTGAAATAATGCTTTTCTTTTATTTTTCTTCTTTTAGAATTTAGTTTTATTTTTATTATTATTTTTCTTAAATACAAATTGTGTCAAAATGTTCTTTATGTGTCCTAATTCAAGTCATTTTTACAAAAATGATCGACATGGCTTTACTTAAAGCTAGTCCTCTAAGATTCACTATATGTTGGTTTAGGATTTATAAGTCTAAAGATCCCTAAATTATTTCTCACATCATTGTCCATTATAAACTAGTAAGGCACCATGATCCTTACCTATGACAGGCTTCAACAGAAAATGTTTAATCTAAATAGGAGTATTCCACTAGCCATTAAAGAAGCATTCAACTCATGAGAGTGTAAGTACTTCACTCCCTCTCAAAAAGGTAAAAGCTCGAGTATAGAGCTCATACATGTAATGTAGATATAATCATGTGTGGAGGAACATGTCAACACTTTATAACATTATAACCCCTATCCTAAATGCCCTAACATTTATTAAGAATAGTATATGAAAAAACATAAAATAAATGACACAATTAAAATACAAATGCAATGCAAAATAATTTTAAAAAAAATCAAAATTAAAGAAATCAAAGTTAAATATTAATTATGACAATTAAATCAAAACTTAGGATAACATATAATTAATTTTGGCTTGACTCTAAAAAAAAAAAGTCTCAGTTAAAGTCACAAAGCTATTATAACGATTTTAGGGACCGCTAAAGAAATTGTTAAAAATTTAAAACTAAAAAAAAAGAAAAAGTCACCACCAATTTTTTTTTTTAGGTGTGATTGACCACAAAAAAAAAAAAACTTATCTTTTTAATAAAATTTTAAAATTAGTTAAAACTAGGGTCGGCAAATTTACCCGAATCCGTCGGGTTCCGACCCGACCCGATAATTTAGGGTCGGGTTTTTTTCTTAAAAAACGGGTTTCGGGTCGGGGTCGGGTTTATATGAAACCCGAACCGACCCGACCCGAGATATTTACTAAAATACCCTTAATATATATATGTAATTTTTTTTTAGGGTTTCTGAGTTTCGATTGCTTTCAATGTTTTTGTTTTTCGTCCGTCTTATCCTTCTCATCTCTTTCGATTTGTTCAAAAATTTTCATCCACCTATCCAATTCCAGCCATCCCACCTGTTTTCATCCATTTAACTTTCATCTATTTAGCTTTCTTCCTTCGAATCTTTCCTCTATTTCAACAAAAAAAGCCATCAAGCTAGAAAGAGTAAAGTTAACAGGACAGAAAGACAGACGAGTTGCAACCATTTGTAATCTCCACAATGCCAGGATACTAGCAGACAACAGTTTTGAGGTAAGCCAAAATCATCTCCTTACCCTCTACTGTTAATGTTATGTCAAGCATGTTGAGTTTTTATAGAGACTTGGATAGTTTCAATTTCGATTTCAGACAAAGCTGAAACTCTGCTAACCGGCTGTTCTGGTTCATGTTCTGTTGCAACTTGCAAACCATGTTTTGTTACAAACCATGTGCTGTTTTCGAAACCATGTTCTGTTGCAAACCATGTGCTGTTCGAAACCATGTTCTGTTGCAAACCATGTGCTTGCAAACCATGGGAGGGGTTTTGGATAAACTTTTTACGTCTCTGAGGGAGTTGAAAGAGGCTATGTTTTAAAAATTGGTTTTGTAACTTTTCAAGAACAAAGTAATGCCCTGCAGAATCGAAAAACCTTAGCTACGATTGTAGGTTTTCCAGGAATCTTTTCGGGTTTCTTTTTCTTTAAGAACAAAAAAAATTTGAAAAATCCCTGCAGTGTAAATAATATTTGTAACGGGTCGGGTTGGGTTTTATTCGGGTAAATAATATTTGTAACGGGTCGGAGTCGGATTTTTCACTAAAACCTCCGAACGGGGACAGGTCGGGTATCGGGTATAAGCACTAAGGCTTCGGGTCGGAGGCGGGGAAAGCAAAAATCCGACCCGCCCCGCCCCGCTGCCATCCCTAGTTAAAACTTATTAAAAGACAGCTTTTCATTTAGTTTGTAAAAACAAATTTGGGTTCAAAAATATGATTATAATTAGGGAATAATTAGCACCACTACAATGCTTGTTTTAAAAATGATATATACTAATCATATATTATCTTTTTTCTTTGATAAAAGTGGCCTTAATTTTAATATTTAAGATAATTCCCTTAACCTTTTTTTTTTTTTTGCAAAAAACTTTTTAAAACCTTTTATTAAGGAAGAAAAAGAAAATCTTTAGTTTTGAAATGTTTTCTAAATTTCTTAACATCTAAACAAAATTTTGAAAAATATTTCTCTACTTGGATTTTCATAATAATCCTTAAAATCTAGCATAATTTTTTTATCAAACATAATTATTGAGAATCTCTCCAATATGTAGGTAAAGTCCCAAAATTTACTTTCACTTAAAAAATATTAGCTTTTTATTTCTCAAAATCATTTTTTTTAAATTCAGTTCACATTTATTGCCAACAAGTATAATGCATGTAATGCCACTTAAAAATAAAAACAGCACAATGCAAAAAGTCAATCTTATTTCATTATTTTCAAATCTTTCATTTTCATGTCTCTAATTTCTTTGATAAAATATTTAAAAATAAAAATCTTTAGCAATAGAAAATTTTTCTTAATTCTCTAATATTTAGGTGGAATTTAAGAAAATCAATCCTTCAAGAAATTTCCATGATTAATTTTTAGTAAAGATGAAAATGATATCCTTAATAAATATGTGATTTTAATTTTCATTTTGGCAATGTTGTGTTGATAATGGTAAAGAGTCATGACTATGGAGGTAAGGTAGATAATGGAGTGTACGAGTGATGGATTTGTTAATAAAGGTAGGTTTCAATGGAAAGTGGGGTTGATGTTGATGGTCTACAATGGTATCAAGAATTGGTGGAGGATGAAAATTTTAGGTACTAGGTCTAATGGTTGATGATCTTAATGATAGAGGATATTGGGATTGAATGAATTTGAGGTTTTTTTTTTTTTTATTCCTTCCCTTCTGTCTTTCCCCCTTTAGCTGTGTACAAATTAAGGTCCTATAAAACTTTAGCTTTCCTAAAAATAATTGCATTTTAGAGCCTTGTTGTAGCTTGGTAGCATGGTTCTACATAAGATTACAAAGCTTTTGATTTTTTAAGGTATGAAGTGTTTGATAAATTAATGTTGAAAGAGAAGGTAGGTAAAAGTAAAGTTGAAAATATAAAGCTAAAAATAGGGGGAAGCATTTTAGGGAAGAGGGATTAAGGTAGTCGACCATTTCTTTCTCTTTTTTTTTGTATTTTTTTAAATTTTAGTTAATTAAATGGATTAATTTTAATAAAATAAAATTGGGTTTTAAAATTGAATTTGGGCCTACAATTGGAATTTAGGCCTTAAAAAATTAACTTAAACTTCTATTGGACCTTCAAGCCCAAGTGAATTCAAATTGAATTCGATTGGCTTCAACCTATGCAAAATAATCCAAAAATGATTAATCTGAAACAAAGCCTGATCGAGCTCAATCAGATAAATCCAATTAAAATGCCTAAGTAAGCTCAAATCGAAATATTAAAATCAAGCCTAAAAATCAAACAAACTTGAATTGATTTGGACAATATTAAGTATCTACATAGTTGTTTTTATTTTTTTTAATTAGATAAATATTATAAAAAAGGGGTCAATAGAGGTTGAATGATAAAATAATCTATTTCTGTCAAGCTTTAACTCATTTAAATTCAATAAGGATGATTTTTTTAAAAAAAATTTGAGATTCAGTCAAGGCAGGGTATTTTTTTTCTTTTTAAAAATTGTGATCAAGTCAAATATGAGTTTATGGTGCTCCACTCGTGGTATATAAAATATATATTTTATTATTTATTTAATTTTATATTTATATATGTATTATTTAATAATTTTATTTTTTAATATATTAATTTAATAAAATACTACATTTGTATATAATTAAGTTGTTATTTATATTAAAAATTATATTTTTTATAAAAATTATACTAAATTTAAATTTTTAAATTAATTTTGAATCAAACCAAATCAAATACATGTTACTCATATATAAGTCAGACTGGACTCGAATATAAAAAACCTAATGTCGAGTCAAAGTCAAAGTTAGATAAAATTATTAAAGAATCAAGTCAATCTCGAGATGAGATTAAAAACACCTCGACTCAATTCATTGTCATCTTTAAATGAAAGTGTCCATATGGCACCCCCATTTAGCTTTCTTTTCTTTTTTGTTCTTCCATTTATTGTTTTTAGCTTTTGTCTTTTTCATTTTTTTTTAATTAGTAAATTTTGTAAGAAAATGTATCATTGAAGGTAAAAATGACAAAACAATTAGTATTTGATGAATACCAACCGCCCTATGCAATAGGGATGATTTTTCTTTTCAAAAAAGACAAGGCAAAAATGATTTTCCTCTTTTAAAATCGGGATCAAGTCAGAGGCAAGTTTAAGGTGTCTCATCTCAACTATCCTCTAGATATATAAAAACTATTTTTATTATATATTTTATTTTATATTTATTCACATGTATTATATTAACAATGTTATTACTTAATAACTTAATTAAATAAAATACTACATTTATATATTATTTAAATATAATTTATGTTCAAAATAATATTTTTATAAACATTATATTAAATTAAAATTATTGAATTCATTTGAGGTTAAATCAGGTCAGATGCGATTATACATATATGTATTAGTTAAGATCAAGTATACAAATAATAATCCGATGCTGAGTATGAATCAAGGTCGAATTTAATTATTGAAGAGTCAGGTTGAAATTTGGTCTAGAAAAACCCATCCTGACCCAACTTATTGTCATCCTTAATTGAAAGTGTCCACATAACACACCCATTTAACTCTTTTTCTTTCTTTTTTTTGGTTCATTTTTCCTTAGGCCTTTTCCTTTTTTTTTTTCCTTTTTTTAAAATTATTTATTTTCTTTTTTTAACTGTGTTTGAAAAAATAAATTTGAAAGAGTAAATGTGAATTTGATTTGTTATATAAGGTATGAGAATAAAATGCTACATTATACATAAATTAATTGATAAATTTTTGCTAATAACTGCTTTTATTAAAAATTATTATAGATGAAACTATCATCACTTATTTATTAAATTAATAAAGAACATTGTTTATTAAAAAATTAGACATGTGGCAACGCGCAGATCTATTTCTAGTATATTAAAATATGCTTTTATAGGTATCATTAGATTTGTAAAAAAATATAAATATTATTAATAATATAAAAATAAAATATATATTAGAGTCAATAAACTGATTCTTTTTTTGTTTTGTATTTTATGGTGGGACACGTGTAGTAAACAAATGAGAGATTTAAGGGAATTTTGAAAACACGAGAATTTGATGTGCTCAAATTTCTTCTTGAAATTCTTTCTAAATTTTAAAACTTTTTTTATTTTCATCCAAATAAGTAATTTCATTTTTATAATTTTAAAAATTTTGATTGAAATAAAATCTCTCCTGTAAATGTCTCATCAAAACTCATTTTTAGTACTTATAAGGTTCAAGTATATCTTAGGTAATAGTTGATACATAAGATGATAAACAAGATGATGATCATTCTCTTGGTGTAAGATTATTCAAATCTCTCAAATTGGAGAGGATTTTGTTGATTCATGAGATTAAACTTACATGACCTATTATACCTTTAAAATTTATGTTAATAAATTTAAATTATATAAATATTGAGCAAAGATAATTATGACCAACAAATAAAATTATCTACCATAATCCTTACTTATATCAAACACAATATAAGATAATATTATTTAATGTAATTATATTCATAAAATTATCTTATCTTATCCTATCATAATCTTGTGTACCAAACATACCTTTAATATATCTCAAAGTTGTGTGATGAGTGATGACACATGTAATATCATTTTCATAGAAGGTTTATATAATTTGGAATGTTAACTTGAAAGTTGAGTAAAATACATCAATCATCTATAATTTTTATGTAAAATTTTATTTTTTTTTCCACGTTAAAACTCAATTTTTGTATCCACACCTTTTTAAAAATGTTCTAAATTATCCATAGGATTAAATATAAAAATGGTCTCTAAACTATACATTTTTTTTTAGCTTGATATCTAAAGAAATAAAACTGTCAGATTGGTACCTAAACTTTCATTATATTATTACGCTCGTACTTCAAACTAACATTGTTACTCAACTTTACTGACGTGACATAAACGTCCAATAAGATATTGATACGTGACAAAAAAACAGTCCAATCAATGCCACATCATCTATGCCACATCATCACTAAAACAATAATTCTAAAATATTCTAAATTTTTTTTTAAAATCTAACAAATTTTTTAAAAAAATTTTAAAATTATTAAAATAAAAAATAATTTAAAATATTCTAAAAATATTCTAAAAAATTTTTAAAATTCCTAAAAAATTTTCAAAACTTTTCTAAACTCTATAAATTTTTTTTCAAATTTTAGAAAATTCAAAAACAATTTTAAAAAGTTCATAAAATATTTTAAATCATTTAATTTCTTAAAATTCTTCAAAAATTTTTAAAACTTTTAAAAATTCAAAAAATTTAAAACATATTAAAATTTTAAGAAATCTAAAAAATTTCATAAAAATCTCAAAATTTTAAAAAAATTCAAAAAAGAAATTCAAAAAATTCAAGAGTGATGATTTTAATAAAAATAAAAATTTATTACAATTAAAAAAATAACAAAAATAGAAAATATTTCAAATCAAAAAATCAAAAATATTTTGAAAAAAGCATAATTTTTTTTAAATTGCAAAAACTTTTTAAAAAATTTTAAAAATTTTAAATTCTTTTGACTCTTACGATTTTAATTTCTTATATATTTTTTGAATTTAATAAAATTTTCATTTTTTTTATTTCACTAAATTTTTAAGTTTTTTTATTTTTGACAATTTTTTAAAAAAATTTAGAATTCTTTTTAAAAAAATTTTAAATTTTCCCAAAAATCTTTACATTTTTCAATAAATTTTAAATCTTTTTACTTTTTAGTTTTTTAGTTTTTTATTTTTTTAAATTGTAAGAAAATTTAATTTTTATTGAACATTTCATTTTTTTTTATTTTTTAGAACCTTTGGAATTTTAAAATTATCACAAATTTTATAATATTTAAAAATATTTCATATTGTCATTTTTTAAAAAAATTGAAAATTTTTAAAAATTTTTAGAATTTTTAAAAATTTTTTAACTTTTTAAAAAGATTTTGTGTATTTTTTATTTTTTTTTATAAATTTTAGAAGTTTTTAGAACTTTTCAGAATTTTTAAAGATTTTTTAGAATCATTTGAATTTCTTTTAAATTTTTAAATTCTTTTTATTTTTTAAAATTTTTTTTAATTTTTTATGATTTTTTAAAAAAATTTAGCCTTTTTTAAAAACTTTTAGAATTTTTAATTTTTTTAGAATTTTTAAAAATTTTTCTTTTTAGATGGACATGACATTGATAATATAACAGTAACTGAACTTTTTTTATACATGTCAGTATCTTATTAGATATTCATGCTACTTTAGTAAAGTTAATTAACGATATTAGTATCAAATGCCAACTTGATAACAGAATAAAAGTTCATGTACCAATTTGATATTTTTATTTTTTTAGGTACCAAAATGATAAAAAAATGTATAATTGAAGAACCATTTTTATACTTATTCCATATACATACATTCCATCTAACTACTATTAAAAAAATCAACAAAATATGCTACTAAAAGTATACCACATTTTTTTCTATTTTTTTACCTATTAAAATTTTAATTTCTTTTGAGATCTATTTGATATGAAAAGTATGTCACTTGTTAAGCCATTTGATTTTTGTCTTTTTTTCTTTTTGTATATTCATTTTTTCTTTTATACCTTTTTACATTTAATGAATATTTTTGAATATTTTGATTTTGTAATATGAGACTTATTTAATGTTGTTAAAAATATATATTATTCTTTTTTTTTGTTTTTTTATTTGAAATTTTTTATAGAAAAAATTATCGGCAGAGGTGTTAACTTCACATTCAGATTTATTTTTTCTTTTTTTGTCCTTACAATTTTTTAGTTTTTTGTAGTTTCTATTTTTTTAAAAATCTATGATATAGAGTTTTCAATAAAAGCTTATCATTTTTAATATTACATGGGAGTTCAATTTTTCTTCTTTTCATGTTTTTTTCTTTTTTTTTTCTTTTCATTTTTTTCATCTTTCCTTCCTTTATTTGTCTAAATTAGATCATTTTTTGAAGAAAAAAAAAAAGGTCAATGAATGTGTATGCATGACACTTTATTTCTTTTTTTATTTTTTTAATTAAAAATTTATTCCAAAAGAAATCGGTAAATAAAATTTTTAAGGACAATGAAGATATGTAATGACAAAACAACTTATATCTGAGGGTTTTGATTCATCTTGATCTAATAGGTGCATCTATTTAATTTGAGATTAGATCGAGTTGTTTTTTCCAAAAATCGATATAGATCAAATACAAACTTACAATGTTTCATTCCACTCAAATACATATAAATATGTATTTTATATTTATATATGTATTATATTAATAAATATATTATTTAATATCTTAATTTAATAAATTCACCTGCCATCCTCATTTGCTTTTTTTTTTTTTTTACATTTTTCCCCATTTCCTCCATTTGTCAAAAATTTTTGTGATATTTTTAAATTAAACAAATTTCATAAAAAACAAAGCCAATAAATGTAAGGATACTTAATGTGTTTCTATTTGGCTTGAAGCAATACGTGAATGTTAAAAAATAATTGAGAATTGATCGAGGTTTTTTCATTTTACAAATTTCAATATGGTTGGAAAAGAATTTAGTGTATTTACTCGAGTATATATATTATTTTTTTAATTATTTATTTCATTTTATATTTATATATTATTATATTAATAAAATTATTATTTATTATCTTCATTTAATAAAAATACAATATTTATACATAATTAAGATTTAATCCATCTATTATATAAATTTTACTTATTTTGACTTTCAAGGTATTGACATGACATCTTATTTTTTTTACTTTTTTCAACTTTTTTTATTTTTAAGTTATAGAAATTTGTTAAAAAATCCAATGAAAATATCCACATGGCATTTTAATATGGTTTTTTTTTATTTTTTTAATTATATAAAATTTGCAATAAAAAGAAGTAAACGAGTTAGGTTTGCAAAATAATTCATATACAATAAACTTCAATTTGATTTAATCTAATAGGGGATGATTTTTTTTCTTTTTTATTTTTTTATTAGATAAATTTTGTTAAAAATAAAAGCCAACATAAGTGTTTATGTAGCACCCTTGTTTGTTTATTTCCTTTCATTTTTTTTTGTTTTTATTTTTTAAAATTAGATCAATTTTTTAACAAAATAAGCTCATCGATAAGGATACTAAAACAATTAGTATTAGATAGCTTCTATCCATCTCATTCTATGAGTTTTTTTTTTTTTTTTGTAAAAAAACAGTACTAAGTCAAAGTCAAGTCGATTTTTTTATAGTAAGGATCGATCAAGAGTAGATTTAAGGTACTCTGCTCCAAACCATTTCGTGGAATAAATAAAATTATATATTTTATTATCTATTTAATTTTTATTTATATATATAATAATTTATTTATTATTATATATCTTAATTTAAAATATTAGCATTTTAAAGTCAATTTGAATGTTGATATCAAAACTTCAATGATCTTTTTTTTTCTTTTTTTAATTTTTTTTTATGATTTTATTAATAAAGTTATTATTTAATATCTTAATTTAAAAATTAATATTATAAGCTCAGTTGAGATGTCTACATAATACCATAATGAACTCATTTTTTTATTTTTTTATTTTTCCTTTTTTGTTTTTATTGTTTTATACCTTTTTTATTAAATTAATTTTTTTAAAATATTAATGGAGATGCTCATTTGGTAACCTCATTTGACTTTTTTTTCTCTTTCACCTTTTTTTTGTATTTTTTAACTAGATAAATTTTACAACAAAAATGTTGATTGATAAAATGTCAAACTATTTTGTATTCAATGGGTTTTGATTCATCTAAATCTGATAGGGGATGATTTTTTAAAATTGAGATTGTGTTAGGATGGATTATATTTGTTTATGAGGTACAAGATTGGGACAAAAGTGTATTTAAGGTATTTTATCTCAACTCATTTTAGGATATATATCAGTATATATTTTATTATTAATTTAATCTTCTATTATATATATTATATTAATAAAATTATTATTTGATATTTTAATTTGAGAAATTAATATTTTAAATTCAATTAGAGTATTATATGGCACCCTCCATGAGCTCATTTTTTCTTATTTTATTTTATTTTGTTTTGTTTTTATTTATTTTTAGTTTTTATGATTTTTGTTTTAGATTTTTTTTTGTTAGATATAGTTTTTCTAGAATACTAAATTTTAAAATTTATATCAAAATATCAAAAAAATTAAAATAAATTATAAATTATTAAAATATTTATTTTCATTTATAAAAAGATTGAACCCGCGACATCACACATGTTTATTTTTAGTACTATATATAAATCTTACATATTTCACTTTATAATTGTCAATTTATGGTTTATTTTCTTTTTATTTCTATTTACTATTTTTTATTTTTTATATTTCATAGATTTTTTAAATATTTAATTTTTGTGTGGTCCTGTGGAGTGTTACATGTTAAGCCTTCTTTTTTTACTTTCTTTTTCCTATTTTTTCATTTTTTTATATTTAAAAAATTTTTTATTTTAATTTTTTTCTTTTGTTGGGCTCATTTGATATTATATGTCAAGTCCTTAATTTTTTTTCATTTTCTTTTCTCTATCTTACTTTTTTTTATTTACTTTTTCTTTTTTATATTTAATAAATATATTTAATTTTTTCTTTTGTGGGACTCATTTAATATTATTGATTAAAACATTAATTTTTTCATAGTTTTCTTTTCTTTTATTCTTTTAATAATTTTGTAAAAAATGATATTAATGAAAATTTTCACATAGCATCCAGATCATGGATTTAAATAGCGGTCGCAGTCACGTTTTCGGTTGCGTCGTGTTTATCGTGTTTTCAGATATAACGGAGATCTTTGTAGTCACTGCGATCATCACGGTCATAAATTTTTTTTTTTTTGCACAATTTATATAAAATGTAATAATTATAATTATAAAAACTCTTATTCAATGATTTTAAAAATAGTTTATGACACTATTTTTTTATTTTTTTAAAAAAATATTAATAATTTTATTTAGATTATAAAAAGCATTCATATTTGATTTATTCACAAAAAAAATTTATTAAATTTCATATAAAAATTATAAATTAATAAATAACACAATCAAAATATAATATTTAATTTTAATTAATTTTTGTCTAATTTATACAAAAAAATTTATCAAAAATTTTCATATAAAATCTCTATATATATTATATTAAATTATTAATCCCTTAATTTTTTTAATTATAAACCTTCAATCTCTCTAATTAGATTTTATCTAAAAAAATTTCAAAAATTAAAAATTTTCAAACTTATATTTTAATAAAATTTTCAAACCTATATTTTTTATTTTTTAGTTTTTAATCTTAGTAAGAGTAATAGATCATAAAATGCTAAATTTATTAAATAACTTAATGTTTTTGATACACTAATTGATATAAATTTCTTTGTCACAAATAACTTTCAATAATTATATAATAAATACAATCTTCAATAATTACACAAAAATAACAAGAATTAATCTAATATCAAAAAAATTGACAACAATAAAATATCAAAACAACAAAAAAAATATTAAAATTCAGATACAAAATTATAAATGAATATATAACACAATCAAAATATAATATTTAATTTTAATTATTTTTCATCTAACTTATACAAAAAAATTTATCAAAAATTTTCATCTAAAATCTCTATATATATTATATTAAATTATTAATCTCTTTTTTTAATTATAAATTTTTAAAACCTCTAATTAAATTTTATCTAAAAAAATTTTAAAAATTAATTACAAAATTAAATACAAAATTCCACTCTCACCCCCCAACACCCCACCACACCCAATCCCTTCCCCACCCCCTACAACCCACCCCACCCAATCCCTCCCCATCCTACCCAATCCCTCCTTACGTGCTTGCCTTAATGCCCCTCAAATGTTTAATTGTAGCAGGACAGCAGAACCATCTAGAACTAGCTTTTGTTTATCTTCTTCGTGCGTCCAAAGCTTTGTTTTTCAAAAATTTCTTCTTCTTTCTTTTTTTTTTTTCATCTCTCATTTTTTCTCGCATCTTTTCATCATTATCACTTATCCAGTACACCTCATTTATCTCTCTCAAGTCTCAAACTCTCACAACAAATTATTTTACAAAAAAAAAAGGTAATTTAACTTTCTTTTCTTACATTTTTTTATCTTGAATGTTGATTGAAAATTTGATGTTGATTTGAATTTAGGTGTTGAAATACTGAATGGTTGAAACTTGAAATTTTATTTTTTTCTCGAACTATTAGATCCGTGTAGGAAAACGGAATAGCGGCAATAACAATCCATTATTGTCGCTATTCTCCGTTAAGCCATTATTTACGATTGTTACACTCTGTTTTTGTTGTGAATGAGTTTTACAATCGTGTTTTGTCTAATAGCTGTGACGGGTAGTGATGCTACCACTATTTTACGATCGCTAGTCCGCTTTTAAACTGCTATTTAAATCCTTGATCCAAATTTAACTTTTTTTAGCCATTTTTATTAGTTTTTATGTTTAAAAAATTCATGATATAAATTTTGCATAACAACTCATCATTTTTAGTGTTGCATGGCAACTCAACCTTTTTTTTTCTTTTCATTTTGCTATTCATCTTTTCTTTTTTCTTTTTTTTTTTTTAATTTGTTCTTCCTTTTTTATTACATCAATTGTTTGAAAGAAAAGAGTAAATGGATGTGTCCACATGGCGATGAATTTCAGTTTTTTCCTTCTTTTTTTTTTGTTTTTTTAATTATATAAATATAACAACAAAAGAAATTGGCAAATAAAATTTTTTAAAGATAAAAGTTAATTGAAGTATAAATGATAAAATAACTCCTATTAAATGAATTTTAATTTGTCCGAATCCAATAATTTGGTTTTCTCAAATTTTGAAATCGAATTGAGTTTTTTTTTTAAAAAATAGGACACAAAATGAATGTAAGTTTAAAGTATTTTTTTCTATATGAATATATATAAAAATATATTTTACTATATATTTTATTATTTTATATATGTATTATATTAATAAAATAATTTATTATCTTTATTTTAAAAATTAATATTTAAAACTCAATATAGGATGTCAATTAACATCCTTCATGAGCTCTTTTTT
This sequence comes from Durio zibethinus, assembly GCF_047325235.1. Classification (NCBI taxonomy): domain Eukaryota; kingdom Viridiplantae; phylum Streptophyta; class Magnoliopsida; order Malvales; family Malvaceae; genus Durio; species Durio zibethinus. The sequence goes on from NC_143179.1 coordinate 16,218,077, forward strand.
CTGATTTTATGTTTTTTTTTTTTGTCTCATTTACTCCTGTTTCCACTTTTCTTTTCTTTTTTTTGTTTTGTTTTGTTTTTAGCATTTATTTTTTATTAGATTAATTTTATAAGAAAAGGAAAACAATTAAAATATACATGGTTTATTCCCGTTTATTTTTTTTTCCTTTTATTCTTTTAGTTAAATAATTTTTAAATAAAAATGGTAAAAACAAAATATTTTACTCGAAACAACGCATGAATATTAATTACTATAATTTTTGCAGTCGACGATTATTGTTTGCAATGAAAAAAATGCTTTAATAGGCAAGCGTTTGGCATTGCTTTGGTTAAACTAATGTAAAAAAGATAACATGCCTGAAATGAACATGATTCCGAAATAATTAAAATAAAAAATTTATTTACTTTATAGTTAGACTCAGAATTATTTGTCAATACAAAAAAAATAAATTAGGACATTTATATTTTTAATAATTTAATAAAAATTGTTTACACTGCATTTGGGAAAAATAAAAACTTAACCAAAATTGGGATTTTATATTACAATTTTAATGGTGCTTGCTATTGCAATTGCGTTAAAATTCACTGGCTGCAATCAAATGCAACTTCAAATGCAATGCCATTAAGGAGTTTGGACCCATAAGCTTTTGCCTCATAAAGTAGGGCGCCCTATTTTGAGGATAACCACGAAATTTTCACACCAAAAATAGATGCATTAAAGCCAGGGGCCCTTGCCTTGATGGGAAAGCAAAGGCCCTGGAATCAAGGTTTCAAGTTCCACCCTTCATGTTAGTTTTCACCATATAGAGATGTACCTTACCCACATGCATTGGGGAGAAAATAGGAACCTATGGACGAGGATTACGAGCAAAACGCTACAATGATTCAAGTTTCAACCAGCTTAACCGAGTAAATTCATTTCCCCCCCTAAGGAAATAAATGATTAAATGAGAAAAGGATAAAAAGCCCTGCCTGTAAATCGAATCACAAGGATGAAGCTTTCTCCTCCAGGGATTCTCTAACTGCCTTTAAGAGTAATGGCATCAACTTCTGATTGGTAACAATGATGCCTGTATCCAGATCAAGATACTTTCCCCTGGAAAAATCCAATGGGTTCCCAGCAGCATCAGTGACCACACCCCCAGCTTCTGCAAAAGATTAATGGCAAAGAGATTTGTCAAAAAGTATTAAATGCAAGAATAGATAGGGGAAGGCACAACCCAATAAGGGCAGTGATGCGATGAATAAGCCAATGCCTGCCTAATAACTAACCATTACATTCCTACCCTACACCTTAAGTTGAGAGAGATATTGGTCCATACCAGTCACAACAATATACCCAGCAGCATGATCCCATATTTTCTCTCGGTACCCTTTGTGAGGAAGACGCAGATAAATGGCTCCATCTCCTCTGGAAAGAGCACCATACTTTGCCTGGCTATCAATCCTAACTGGTGGTGCTTTGACGCCAAGTTTCTGTTTACATCCCAATGTTCAGTACATTATCCAAAAATAAAACTTAAAATGTGTTTATATATGTAGAGGGAGAGAGAAAGATATATATATATATATATAGAGAGAGAGAGAGAGAGAGAGAATACTTGGGCAATTAAACTAGATAAATCATGCATGGAATGTGCTGCTTCATATGACTCAAAGAATGATGCTTCTTCAGGATTTTCAACAGCACTTACTTGCACCTGAATCCCACAAACATGTATAAGTTGCAAGTTCGCACTCAGAATAATGGCAATAAAATTATAATAAATCATTACAACCTTCACCGTTGAAGAACTGTCAAGTGGCTGCATATAAGTTCCTCCACCAACTTCAGCAAAGAAAAGACAACCAACTTCATTATTTGGAGAGTGCTGATTAGCATCACTGATGTAAGCTAAAGGAAGATTTGGACAAGCCAGCACACCCAAAACAACTTTTCCTCTGTCTAGCAAAGCCAACGCTATTGCATATTGATCTCCTCTTAGAAACCTAATGTAAAATATCAAAAAGCATACTTATTCTTCAAAATTGGTCTATAAGCACACAAAAACAGAATAAAAGATCATTTTATCAACTGGAAAACAGTAGAGATCATTATTTAGAAATCCAAAGATGAAAATAAACAAAAAGATCAGCTATTTCTTTCAAAGCAAATTATAAAGAAATACAAACACAACATATATAAAAAAGATAAAAGGAAGATAATTAGATAAATAAGCTAAGGTTAGCTGGGACCAGTCATTTAATTCTAAAGCACTAAATTCAAAGGTCTGGCCATGCAAAACCAAGAGAGAATTATGGTTTGTCTTGCATCTAGTATTTTTAAGGCACCTCTTTTCCTCTATCTCTTATCAATCCTTCTGCACTAAATAACAGAAAATAGAGAGAAAATCTAAACATTCCCCTGCATTAATCTTAACCGAGCTAAGGAGTGAAGTTGGAAGTAGACTAAAACCACTTATGTTGGATAAGGCATATAACAAACCATAATGCACTTGGTGAACATAAATCACTATTATATCAGAGACCAATGTCTTTATGACTAAAGCAAAATCACTCATGCCAAATAGTAAGTTTCAGAGCTCACCCTTTAGTACCATCTATAGGATCCAAAACCCAGTGTCGACCTTGGGAACCACCTTCAGATTTGCCACTGTCAATGGCCTTGAGAACATCTTCTGTGGATAAAGTAACACTGTATGATCCATCAATAGTTAGAGAATCATTCACAAGTTTGGTAATGCGCTCTACTATTTCCTGGGCACCATCCTTGCGAAGATCTTTAGAATCCTAAAGAAAACCCAAAACATATTTAGAAGGAAAAGAACAAAAAATTCTACAATTTAAAGGAAAAAAGAAGATGGCTTATGAATGTTCCTGAAACTATTCTCCAGAAGAGCAAAGATTTACCTCCTCGGCAACTAATGAGAATTCACCAGGAAATTCGTGCTGCAGCATAAAACTAACCAGTGCTTGTGAGCCTGATGAAAATTTAAAAATGTCAAGGAAACATGTTAGTTATCAGTTAAGATTTGCCAACTCCAAAAGCTGAAAGATGCTGAGGTCAAGAATATAAAAAAAATTTAAACCAGAAACTTGATGGATAAACAGTCTAAAATATAAAAAGCAAATTTCATAAATCGTTGCATCAAACCAGTTCGCATATGACACATGCATCATCTAACAAGTACATAATATAAATAAGCATAAACAATAAATATAAGTTATGATCACGTTTCCCGCTAAACTCTGATATGTAAGGAAAGGGCAGATGACTTTAGAGGAAGGTAAAATAGGAGGTAACTATTGAGCAAGCTAATGTCTTACAGGGCAATGTAATGACAATTGAGATATGCTCATCAAACAAAGCACTACATATAGCACAACTATAATATTTTTTCACTTTGGACAAACTATGGCATTTTGATTCACCAGAAAAAAAAATTTTTTCTTTCAATAGAAAAATTTGCTTAATGCAGCTAGGAAAACATCATACAACTCAGTAAATTCCCTAGTAGTAACAACTAAACTGCAAATATCATGGTAACAATATGAAAGAAGCATGTAAATCACCCAGATAACAAAGGAATGGAAACCCATTTTAATCCAAGATGCATATTTAATATAATATATATATATATATTTATATATTATAGTAGCAGGTGAATAACTGGTGATTAACTTAAGAGGAAGGCACAAAGAAAGTTTCAGAAACGTACCATAATCAGCAACTGTTACAGGAGTTCTATCATTTTTGGATTGAACATCTGATTGAAGTAAAGCCTTTTGCACTTTCTGAAGATTAAAAACAAACACCCAAAAACCAAATTCAGATTCTATACATTAACAGCTTTATATTATCAAAATTTTCAGAAGCATCACCATAGATATATATATATATATATATATATATATTTCCTTTCATATAAAGTATGGTAATTCTCAAGAAAAGCCTAAAACTTAAACTGAAAAAGTGAGATACAAATATACAATTCGGTGACTTCAATACCCCTAACATTAGACAGGTTGATAATTCCAAAGAATCTGCAATTACGTTTTGAAGTAAAGTAAAATTACACAAACATACTGTGCAAGGAAAAGTCATTATACCAAATGAAAACAATAGCGAAAAAAAACACAGATTTTCAAGTAAAAATCTAATGATATGAGAAAAATACTAAAAACCCATAACAGAAAATGCAGAGAAAAAGGGTTTTTGGTGAAAAAGGGAAACCTGGCAGAGACGAGCAGCGAGAGAAGCAGCTTTCTTGGCAGCAGCGATCTCTTTATCATAAGACATTGCAACAACCACTGAAGAAAAACAAGACGAAGAAGAAGAAGAAGAAGAAGACGAAGGCAAGCAACTGAGATGAAAACGAGGAGGTTTTTTAGTAGAGGGGGTTACAAATCTCAACCAATTTAAAGAAATATGCATTTAATTCAAATTCAATAATTCAAAACTAGGATTTTTTTTTTTGGCACCCTTCGCTTTTTCTTTTCAGAGCACAATCATTCGACTGAATGATAAATTTTACTGGAATTTCACATGTTCTTTGAATAATGGTTAAAGATATTTTAGTGAATAAGACGCACAGTCGTCAGGAAAGTGGTTGGCCGTCCACGTGCTCCACTCAATCGTCACCTAACTATTGTTATTATAAGAATATAACCACAAACGATCATATATACTATAATCATACTTCAGAAATCATTGAATAATTTAATTAATTACTCAAAATATGATTAATTAAATTTAGATATAATAAAATTTAAACTTAAAATTTCATGAAATGATCACTCCGCTATTTGTTTAATTAAGTTTAATAATTTATTTGTAGTTTTCAATTTCAACGTACCAAGTGTTTGCAAAAAAATTGTTAAAATTTTACTGGCATATTTTAAGTTATACATTGTGGATGTTTTTTGCATTTTATTTTGAAGACTGTAACCGAAATGAGTTTAGTGACCGTAACGGTGGTCATGAAAAGAATGGGTTTCTTTTTTGTTTTTTAGGTTTTGCGGTAATGAGTAGAGGGGTCCTTTGCCTATGGGTGGTGGAGGGTAGGTTTGGTTTGTTTGATGAGGAGGCTGTCAGTAGTCACGTCCTAAGGTTAAGTTAGGTTTTTTGGTGTCAAGTAAAGGGTCCTCTGCCTTTTAGATGTGGTGGGATTCAAGGGTTAGGTTTGTGTTTGATTTGTTTCGTACATATTAATTTTTAAAAAATATATTTTTTTGAAAAGTAAAAATATTTTATTGGTTGATTGAGTTAATAAAAAATATTTTTTATTATTTCATTGTTTTTGGATAATTTTTAAAAAAAATAATATTAATATAATTATTAAAATATATTAAATTTATTTATTATTAAAATTATTAATATTAAAGAATAATTATATTTTAATAATTATATTTAATATTAAAATATTATATTAATATAAAATATTTAAAATAAAACTGTTTATTATTCTTTATGTTAATATTTTAAAATATTTAAAATAGTATTACTATTTTAAAATATTATTTATTAATATTAAAATAATAATATTTATTATTAAAATATTTAGATTTTACATTGAAAGTATCTATTATTAAATCATAACAAAAAACTTTGTTATTTATTTATTATTTAAATAGTAATATAAAAACCTTAATAAATAAAATATAAAATTATATATTTTAAACTAGAAAATAATAAGAAATTATAAAAAATATTCATAAAAATAATATTATTATATTATTTAAAATTAATTATTAAAATAATAAAAATATTATTATATATGTTATTATTTATTATAATAATATAATACTATTTATAACCGAAATATTTTATATTTAGTAATATACAAAATAAAAATATTTAACATTAACAAATCCAAAAACTTTTAATGTTACTATTTTAATTTTTTAATTAAAATTAAATAAAATATTTTTATTAATATAATAATATTTCAAGTCGAATTAAATTAAATTCGAGTTTAAAATATTATATTCAAAGTTTTATTTGAATAGAACTATCAAAATATATAAAATTAAAAAAAATGTAATATTAATATTTTTTAAATAAAATTAAATAAATATATTATTTATTAATATAATAATATTTTAGATCAAACCAAATTAAGTTTAAATTTTAAAATATCATGTATAAGATCTGATTTGAATAAAATTATGTTTAAATACATTTATAGACAATTTTACTCATAAATAATATTTTTTTGAAAATTGTCTTCCCCTTTGGAAATGAAAAGACAATGTCAATAAAAATAACCTCATTTTTTATTGATTAAAAAATTATGTTCATTGATCAATCAATTTTTTATCAAGTAAATATTTGAAAATACAAAGATTATTTTTTAAAAATTATTTTTTTGAAAAAAAATCGAATTTTGATTTGATTTAGTATGATTTGATTTGTTTCAGGACGAGGTTGTGAGTAGTCTTATTTATGGATCGGGCCACTTGTTCAAGTACAAAGGTTTATTTGAAATTTGAGAAAGTTACAATAAAAATATTAAACTTATTAAATAAGCATGAGTTTAAATTGAGTTTTAGACATAATATTTAAGGTTTAGATTTAGTTGGATTTGATAGTTATATTTTTTATATTTATAATTATATTATATAAAAATACGTAAAAAATATGCATATACCCATTAATATATATGCCTATATGTATTCAGTTTCTCTCAATTATCAAATTAATTTAACAAAGTCATCTTTTTAAATTTTATTTTGTTGATTATTTATTTTATCAAAGTTAATATTAATTATAAACTTTATTTTTATTTTTATTTTAAAAAATATAATCTGAGCCCACTTGGACGAATTTAAACAATTTACTTTCATTTAGAATCTGATTTTAGTAGCAAATAAGACTAATATTATTTGATTGAGTTACATATAAAAATGAATTTTGTATTATACCATGTTTGTATTTAAGGATATAAAATTATCAGCATAATACTTCAACCTTCATTATATCAATCACTTTGATATCTCATACTAACGTTATTAATTAATTTGTTGATGTTACATAAATATCCAACAAGATGTTAATATATGTAAAAAAATTCAATCAATACTATATCATCAATTATTACATTAGCAAGAAAAAAAATTAAAAAAAAAATCTGAAAAATTCAAAATTTTTAAAAAATCTATAATATTTTTAAAAATTATAAAAATTAAAAAATAGGAAAATTTCAAAAAAATTTCAAATTTTAATAAAAAATAAAAAAATTCTACAAAATAAAATTTCTTAAAATTGAAAAAAGATTTACAAAACTTAAGAAACTGGAAATTAAAAAAATTTAAAATTTTTTGAAATATTTTGAAAACTAAAAAATCTAAATTTTTCAAAAAGTTGTTGAATTTTTTTGGATGTTTATTAAAATTTTTAGATTTTTGAAATTTTTAACTTTTCAAAAATTTAAAATTTTTTTAAAATATTTCAATATTTTAATAATTTTTAAAAATATTTTAGTTTTTTTTTAAAAAATTTATAATTTTTTTATAATTTTTTTTAAAAAAATTGTTTTAATACTAATATAATAATTGATAATGTAACGTTAACTAAATTTTTTATCACGTGTCAATTTTTTTATCATATATTCATATCACATTAACAAATTGATTAACATCGTTAATTTCATACACTAAAATGGACAACATAATAAAAGTTGAAATATTATACTAATAATTTTATTTCTTTAATTAATAAATTAATAAAAAAATATATAGTATAAAAATAATTTTTATATTTGACCCTATCTGATTGAGCCGAACTTGAATAAATTTAAAACCTATTAATATCCTATAGATAAGCCCGGTTCTGATCAACCCATGAATAGAAGCATTGTGTTCTCTCATATTTTATTGTGAGGACTGTAACCGAAATTAGTTTATATGGTAAGTGATTATGATGATACTCATGTAAAGGATAGACTGACAGCAAAGGGGATTCTTCTTTTATTTTTTCGGTTTTTTGGTAATTAGAAGAGGGTCCTTTGCCTTTTGGTGGTGGATTTATTTTCAAGGGTAGGTTTGGTTCGTTTAATTAGAGGCTGTGACTTTAGGTGTTGATACATGGCTGGAATTGATACAAATTATTAAAATATAAATATGATATAAATTATAAAATATTTTTAAATTTAAATATGACATATTTATTATAAATGGATACAATAATTTAGGTTATTATATTATGTAAAATATTATATTTGTATTATATTTTATACGAAAATTATATGTTACAGATTATGTCGATATAAAAATATAAAATATAATTTTTTGATTTTATTAAACATATTTATGATTTTTCAAAATTTTTAAGCATTATTATTTTCGTATCCTTTAGTTGTATTATTTTCGTATTATATCACCGTATCATATTTTAAATTGTCAGATCTAAATATAAGTATTGCACATTATATGACGTGATTAATATATGTATAATTCTCGTTTGAACATGATACAAATAACATAACATAACACAAATAAACATGATTGTCATAATATATAAATCCAAAAATTTATAGCTAGACTTAACAAATTGAGTTACCACCAATCTTTTTTAACTAAATGTAATTAGCCACCTAATGAATTTACCCTTTTAAGGAGCTCCTAAGCTTGACTAAGGGTCTAAAAAAAAAAGTTCAGGTCTACTAACCAGAATAAAGTTTGAAAGTTTAGTTACATGTGGGGAATGTTATAGCACCCATATATACCCATCCACAGGATGGTACCATTTTATTTTAAATTTATCATAAGATTCTGATTCTAATGGTTTTATATTTTTATGTTAAAATATTAAAAATAATTCTTAAGATTTTCCATCAATCTAATAGAACTCTTAAAAAAATTTTCATTTATTTTCGTGACGAGGCTCCGTCATCGAAACAAAAGATTTAATCATTTTTATTTTATTTTTTTGGTTTTTTTGTTGAAAATATATTTAATTATTCCATCATTTTGATCAAATTAAAAATATTTTTTTAATTTTTAAATTTTTCACAATTTAGACCTATTTAAAAATTCTTTTTATTTCTTTTTTTGAAAGAAAATAATATGATAATTATTTTTTTTGAAATTTCATTTTAAATTCTTCTATTTGGAACAAATTTAAAGAAATTTCACTCCTAAAGATTGAAAAAAAACCATTTGGAATAATATTTTTAATTTTTAAATTTTTCACAATTTAGATATATTTAGAAATTCTTTTTATTTCTTTTTTTGAAAGAAAATAATATGACAATTATTTTTTTTGAAATTTCATTTAAATTCTTCTATCATTTGGGACAAATTTAAAGAAATTTCTCACCTTAAGATTTCTTAAAAAATTTACCATTTAAAATTTTTAAGATTCTCATCCTTAAATAATTGTTAAATATTTTCAATCAAAATTTTTTATTTGAAAAATAATACAATTACTTTTATTAAAGTTTCATCTAAATTATTCTATCATTTTGGATAAATTTAGAGAAATTCGTCATCTAAAGATTTCTTAAAATTTTACAATTTAAAACTTTTAAAAATCCCATCCTTAGGTAATTAGTATTTTTTCAAAACTTTATTAATATTTTTATCTTTTATTTTTTTTATTTTTTTATTTTTTGTTTGAAAATAAAATATTAATTATTATTATTGAAACATTATCTAAATTATTCTACCATTTGGTATAAATTTAAATAAAATTTTTCACGTAAAAATTTTATAGAGATTTACCATTTAAAATTTCTATAAATTTCATCATTGTATAATTAATATTTATTCTAAAAATTATTTTTTTATTTTTTTGTTTTGTCATTCTTTTTCTAAATTTAATCATGCAAAAATATAAGAAAAAGAAAAATAAACAAATGGAATAAATAAATAGAAATAATAAAATAAAATAATAAAAAAATAAAAATACCAAAATAGGGCATGGTTCGACTAGGCAGCTGCGGAACGACTTTGCTATAGGTATGAGAAGAGGCTAGAATGGCGCGGCTCGCAGCTCGGCTCGACTCGAACCAGGGACAGTGACGTGTGTCACAAATGAGTCGATGCTACGGATCAGGTCACTTGATTACAAAACGCATGAATCTTAGCTGAATAAGACGCCCAAAACGACATCATTTTAAGATGGTATAAAAGCCCACATTCCAACCTTTTTCCTTCAGATTTCTACTTCTCCTCTTTCTCTCCATCCCTTTTTTCTCTCCATCTCTCTCTAGATTTAAAGAACTTCGATTAAATTCTTCATCGAATTTTGATAATCTCACCAAAATCTGAGTTGAGTCACCTGATGTTCGTCAAAAATTTGCGGGAGGTTTGTTGGTTTTATAAAAAGTGATGTTGAAAACTGAAAACCTCGCCAAAATCTGGAATTCTTGTCAAAAAATTCAACCAATATTGGAAAGTTCATTAAAAAATTCAACCAACAACGAAAAATTCACTGAAAAACTAAAAAATTTTCAAAAAAGTTTGTCAAAAAAAATATTCTTTTTAACCCAAAATTTCTCCAAAATTTTCTGACCACCTTCGACTTTCTTTTGTGTGATCTTCTTTATGTTTATTGATCTGTGTTTTCTATCTCTATGTTCTTTGATCTAATTTCTGCTTTGTGTGTTTCTGTGTTCTGGTGCTATGTCAATTTATAAGAAAAGTCAGAAGAGTTTTTGATCAATCACAATTCATCCTTTTACCAGACTTTCACATTATCCCCGAACATAAGACTTATCCTAAAGAAATTGAAACTAATTGCAATTCTGCTAGCACCCATACAAGACAGAATTTGCATTTTTTAAAAATTTTTTCCCTTTTTTTTAGTTATTATCCCAAAAAAACTAAAGATAAATCAATTAAGAATGAAATAAAAAAAATCACAAAAAAATCAAAATAAAAAAAAATAAAAGCCCAAAAAAATTAAAAATATATAAATAAATAAAACAGCTGGGCCTAACTACTTAAACCCTATTAAGTTAGGCCTAATTGATTTGAGCTCGGACCAACTAAGATATCTACAATGATCAATACGGATAACAAAATTAAAATAATAAATAATTATCCATTTAGACGTTGTAATTATTCAAATTAGATTAAGTACTAAATATCTGAATACACTAGACGCTAAACATTAAAACAGTAGTCTATTAGACATTTATTTAGTGCAAATTACACTGATTCAAGTCTAAGTCTCTAAAAGTGATGTTTCATTAAAAACATTGAACAATAGCTTACATAACAAAATAAAAATATTTTCAATTCATTCCACACTCTATAATATATATTTAAAATAACAAAATAATTCACAATTGTACTTCATAATATACATTTAACATAACATCTTTAATTAACAAAATACTCGATAATATATATTTAAAATAGTAAAATAATAATTACAATTTTTTAAAATATATGTTGTTTTTAATTTCAAATGTATAATTTTTTATCTTGATTTTTACATATGATTAAAAATAATCTCTTATATGATTCATATTATTAAGATAATTATATAATTTCTTATCATTATACATGCTATTTAGAATAATTTATCAGTATAATCTATTATTATATATTCATGTAAATTGGATTAGCTTAAAAATGACAATAATGTTGGATACTACTTGTTATTAGTAATTAAGTATATATTGTCATTCTCAATTCATTTTTTAAAAATATTTTTAATCTTATTATAAAAAGTTACAAAGCACAATCTATATTTAACATGTTAAGATTTATATATATTTAATGCATATTACTAATATAAAAAAATTTGCAGATTAAAAGTATAAAAAATTTAATACCCATTTAATATACATTTAACGTATATATTTAATATATTCATTACTAATATAAAAATATAAAATGTATACATAATTATCTTTATTTTTAGCACCAACAAATCTAAAATGATGAGCTATTAAAGATTAAAGAATAAATTACTAAATAATAACTTATTGTACTAATATTATTATTTATATTGTACTTCTTTTATTAATATCAAAAATAAATTTATGTTAATTATTAATAACTAAATGCTTCAAAATAAATTTTATATGATTATATTGAACAAGTAATTAGGTATCATAATTAAAAGGTTGAAAATTATTTTACTTAATAAAAAATTTTTAATTCGAACTCGAATTCGAGCACAAATAATTAAATTTTTATCGAATATAAAAATTAAACTTATTTTTATATGTTAATTGAGTTTAATCGAGCGAGTTTGAGTAGTTTAATTTTTATTTTGAGTTGAGTTTGAATTAAAAAATAAAACTTGATCAAATTCGAATTTGAGTTTTAAATTTTGAATTTTGAGTTCTTTGAATTTAACATTGTGTCAACTTGAATTTATCAATTACACTTATAGTTTATAACTTGTGACTTGTGACATTGTTTCATGCTGGACCAGGCCTTACCAAGCCAACATCATCAAAAGTTAAGTTTGAGCCCACATATTATTTTAACATGATTATACTCGGACAAAAACCGGAAGACCATACTAAAGCCTAACCAGAATTCATGCCAGGTCTATGGACTTGGACAAGCCCGCGACCTTTGGAAAAACCTAGATTTATAATTATACAAAATTTTGAAGGCATTCGACGGATAACATGCATGGGTTGTATCTGATCTCTTAATTGTTTATATTTGGATTCCCAAAAGCTTCGCCATTAATTAAATTCTCAACCCTGCTAAATTGTTATCATAGCTCTTAGGCCATTGAAATTATATATTATAAGTATATAAGTAAATTAATGTATACATATAATTTTTTTATATTAAATATAAGTAAAATATAAAAATTATTGTATTAAATTTTGTATTGACATTTCAAATACAAAAGATATTTTTTTTTATTTTTATTAAATTCATATATAATTTTTGTTAAAATTTTAATTTTTGTCACTTTTTTTTTTTTTTTTTGTTGCTGACTTTATCTAATTTAAAATTATCAAATCTAGTTACAAAAGAAAGATTATATGCTTACTTCTAGCTGAACGTGCTAATACTTGTCTATGATCACTTTAGCAAATCAACTCGAAAGCTGCGAGCTATTAACAATGTCTTTTAATTTTGGAAATTTAGTTGAATTACTGGGCAATTTGTTCATCGTGAATTTCTCCATGTGAGACGACAAGTCAACACTTTAGTTCATAATTTTATTTTTTTGGACAAACTTTTGTTCATTAAATTGTTAGAGGGTGGATTGCAAATTGAAGAATGAATTCGGTTCCAACTGGGGTAACTATTATGTTATAATTTGAGTTTCATTGATGAAGCAACTTTTATCCAAAAAATTAAACAAACCAAACGTCAAATTGTAGAGGTTCTTGCATTTGTAATAGACACTGCAGAGAAACGTATACCATTTCATGTTTCTGATTTCAACTTGAGACGTACTATACAGTACTTATATAGTTTAATTAGAATCGTTATTGGTTCATTTGTTTTAGACATACAAGAATTTTGAGTTATACTCATTTCATTTCAGGATCCTAACTCAAGAAACCTTTTAAAATGGAGGTTCAATTACTTTACTGCTGAGTGAGGATGGATATATGAATCATGGAGTTATTTTAAAGTTTTTCTAAATGGCTGAGAGGGCCTCAAAGTTGAGGTTTTAACTTATTTTTTTAGCCGTACGAGATTTTTAGATTTTGTCTCATGTATCCGCCAGGATTTGTCTAATGTATCCGCTTTTTATGTCGGTTCAAAAAAAATTATATATTGTTGGATTTAAAGGACTAAAAAAATTTACTTCGTCACAGTCTCTCGAATTCAAACCTAAACAACCAAGATAAGGAGGAGCATAATCTCTTTACCGTTTGAGTCAGACATCTGTCCAAATGATTTAACTGATCTTGCTGGTTTGCTAACATTCTTAAAATGGAGTGCTTTCTTAGACTTGTAGACCGTAGAAGATAGAGACTTTACCAAATGGGACGGGCAGCCACCCAAGCCATAATAATTCCCTCATTTTCTCCAGCCTTCTTTCTTGTTTGCAATAACAAATAAGAAAAAGGACAAAAAAATAATAATAATGATACAAATTGTGATAACCCGTCTGAGTTTTTTTTCTTCTTTTACATTGCTAAAACAAGGAAAAGCTTTGACATGTCATGATCATAATAATCCATAATGGTTGTGAAAAAGATAAAAGGTGTCGTGTCGTGGAATTTAAGTTATTGAGTTGAAAAAGTGGTAAGAGGTTCCAGAGTGCAAGAGTTGGCAGATTGGTGATCGAAGAGGCGGTGTGAGAAGCAATTAAAGGCAAAATTGGATGGGGTAAATACAGTGGAGAACAAATCACAAAATCCAGTAGTTTGCTATTCACCACTTATGATAACTACAAATGGTGTATGGCAAGGTGATAACCCCTTGGATTATTCTAACCCCTTGGATTATTCGCTCCCTCTTTTCGTCTTGCAGTTGACAATGGTCGTTGTCACAACTCGCATGCTTGTTTTCATCCTCAAACCCCTACGCCAACCACGACTGGTTTCTGAGATTCTTGTAAGTTTCTTATTCTTCATGCAAATATATATATATATATATATATATGATAATGTTGCAATATAGTTGGTAAAGCGGTGTTATCCCACGTTTAAATATTTGGTTTTTTATGATTTTATATTTATCTTGTTCGTTCCATCTATTGTCAATTAGTTTTAAGTTAAATATTTAACATGTTATTTTTTCTGTTGTTCTTGTTAGTTAGTTCTGTTGGGGAAGGAGGTAAGCTTTCCTAAAATTAAATCGCCGACACACAAGAAATAACTAATTTTGGGTAATTATAAATAAATTACTCTACATTTCTATTAAACTCAATTAACCTTTTTATAGACTTACTAACAGAAAAAAAATTCAAACAGTTAACAGATAATGAGAAAGTGGAGAAAGTGGCTGAATATTAAGAATCACTCAATCACGTTTAACAACTACTACTAACAACTACTACCCACTAATTTTAAAAACCATCGTCTATTACCAACTATATCCTAAAACTCAGGACTTTGAGCCCAAACAATGAACTCAATTTTAAATCATTCTTCAACACTCCCCCTTATTCAAAATCACATATTCCAAGACGTAATCTGATGTAGTAAAATTTTTTTCTTGAAAGTACTTTGGTGAGAAGATCTGCTAGCTATTCATTTGTTCCACAATGCTCCATTTTGATTACACCATCTGTAACTAAATCACGAATAAAATGAAAGTGCATGTCGATGTGCTTTGTTCTCCCATGAAATGCTGGATTCTTTGTCATAGCAATTGCTGACTAGCTGTCACAAAAAAGTTTAGTTGCTCCGTCTTAAACCTGACAAAGATCTGCAAGAAGTATTCTAATCCAAATTGATTGATAAGTTGTTGAAGTTGCTGCTACATACTTAGCTTCTAAAGATGATAAAGCTGTTGTAGCTTGTTTCTTTGAACTCCATGTGATGGCACCTGATCCAAGTATAAAAACACTTGTCGAAGTACTCTTTCTATCATCCAATGAACTTGTCCAATCACTATCTATGAATCCATATAGCCTGAAGTTTGTAATTTGCCAATACCAAATCTCAAAATCACTAGTTCCACCAATATAATGTAAGACTCTTTTTGCCAATGATGTTTTGTGAGACTTTGCATAAACCTGGATATTATACCAACAGAAAATGCAATATCTGATCTAGTATGGGTCAAATAAATCAAACCTCCTACTAAGCTTCTAAAAGTCTTTACATCAACCTTTTCTGAACCATCTTCAACTTGTAACTTCTCATTCATGTTCATGGGTGTGGCAACTGGATTGCACTTGAGCAAATTAAATCTCTTAAGTAGATCCATTGCATACTTACTTTGAGAAATGAAAATTTCATCCTTGCTTCACTTCAAGCCTTAAAAAATAATGCAACAGACCCATGTTTGACATTTCAAATTCCTTCATCATGTTAGCTTTAAATTTAACAACAAGAGAATCACATGAGCCCATATAAATAATATCATCAACATAAAGGCAAACAATTATAAGATCATCTTTTTTTTTCTTATTCACATAAAGAATAGGTTTATTCTCACTCCTTGTAAAGTCATTGTGACAAAAATAGCTATCAATCTTACTATATCATGCCCGTGGTGCTTGCTTTAACCCGTAAAGTGCCTTCTTTGCTTGTACACCTTTGTCTCTTTGCCTATGATCACAAACCTTTTAGGTTGAATGACATACACCTATTCTTTCAAGTCTCCACTTAAAAAAGCAGACTCAATAACAAATTAATAAACAGGCTAATGAAATTGTACAACCAATGCTAAAATAATTCTCACCATTTCAAATCGAGCAACCGGAGAAAAAGTTTATTTGAAATCAATACCTTGTTGCTGCGAGTATCCTTTTGCCACCAACCGGACTTTGTGCTTTTGTATGGTCCCATCAGCGTGGTATTTAGTTTTGAACGCCCATTTGAGGCCAATTGCATTTTTGTCTTATGGTAAATCTACCATTTCCCATGTTTTATTCTTTTGAATTGCCATAATCTCTTCTTGCATTGCATTCTGTCATTTTTTTTGGTTTGCTGTTTATTTAAAAATTGTTGGATCTGAAACAAAGAAAGCAAATTAACAAGTTTCATAAGTCTCATTCAAAGATCTGAGCTTTCTTGGAGGTGTTTCATCTGATAATTCTTTCAAATAAGGTGTACTGCTATGTCGTGAGGTTGGAGGTGAAAAATGAGATGAGGAAACCGATGAATAAAAATTACCTAGAGAGTTTGTGGGAATTGATTCGACATCTTCATTTGCTGCATTCTCATTTGGATTCTCACTTTCACTTAGAATCATAACTTGAGTAGTCTCATTTTTGTCATTCTATTCTCAACTTGTATCTTCATCAAAGATCATATTTCTGCTAATAATCACCTTACCATTAAGAGGATTATATAGAAAATATGCTTTGGATTGAGTGCAAGATCCCACAAAAATGTATTTTTTAGATTTTTCTTCAAGTTTGTGACGAGTTTGAGAATTAACTAAAGCATAAGCAACACAACCAAAAATCCTCAAATGGGACTGCTTTTGTAGAAGAAAGATTTAATAAGTAAACAACAGTTGCCATAGCTTCAGCCTAAAAATAATTCGGTAGTCCTCTCACTTGCAATAAGCTTCTAGCCATTTCCACAACAATACGATTTTTTCTTTTAGCTACACCGTTTTACTCAAAGGTTAAACTCATTAGATAAAAATTCTCTTCCTCGATCAGTGTGAAAAGCCTTTATGAAAGTTTCATTTTGTTTCTTCACAAGAACCTTGAATTTTTTGAAACTCTTAAAAGTCTATGACTTATTGGACAGAGAATAAACCTAACTCATTCGACTACAATCATCAGTAAAGAGTAAAAAATACTTACTCCCACCAAGTGATGTAGTTCTATAAGCCCACATAAATCGACATATATCAATTCAAGGCATTCAAAGGCTCTTCATGACTGTCCACTTGAAAATGACTTTCTTACTTGTTTCCTATAAATACACCGTTCACATAAATCAAGAGATCTAATTTTAGGCAATCCAAAAACCATACCTTTCTTACTTAGTAACTGCAAGCCTTTGATATTGAGATGTCCATATCGTAGATGCCACAATTTTGATTCATCATTCTTGCTAACAATGAAAGCTTACTTTTCCACATTAGAAATTTTAAGTGGAAACATTTTATTTTTTGTCATATGCACATTCACCATAAGTTGTCCAAATTTATCTTTAATCACACATACTCTATTTTCAAGCACAATTACACATCCACCAACCATTAGTTGTCCAACACTCAACAAACTATGCATCAAATTAGGAACAAATAAAACATCAGAAAGTAATTTTATTTTACTATTGCTTGCCTCTACTACAACAGTACATTTTCCTTCAACTTGCATCTGCTTGTTATCCCCAAGTCTGACTTACAACTTTTCTGACTCATCAAGATCTTTAAATAGTAATCTATTGGGGGTCATATGGTTCGAGCACCCACTATCCACAAACCAAACATTATTTAGAACTTCATTAGTAGGTAAATGAGTCATGAATAACTTACTTTTTTTGTTTTCTTCCTTCACATAGCTCACTTGGTTCTAGCAATTTGCTTTTACATGCCAAAATTTCTTGCAATTGTAACACTGAAAAGTACTCATGTTCCCTTTTTGCTCACCATCAGATTGCCTCTCTTGTTCATCAGAATGGCCTCTTCCTCTACTTCTGCCATATCCTCTTCCACGAAAGCCTCCTTTATCACGTCTTTTGCCAACGAACACTTCCTTTCTAGTTTTTTCTCATTTCACTTGAAATGACTTCTCATTAGTATTCTCTTGTGATCTATTCAGCCTTGCCTCATGAGCTTGCAAAGAACCTATCAGTTCATCAAAGGAAAAAAATAGACAAATCCTTAGACTCTTCTGTTGCAACAACTATTTGATCAAACTTTGGAGTTAGGCTTCATAAAACTTTGAAAACAATAGTCTTGTCAATAATCTTATCACCATAAGATCTTAATTGAGTAACAATAGAAATTACTCTAGAAAGAAAATCTTACACAGTTTTCTTACTCATTATCATCAAAGTTTTAAACTCATGTCAGAGAGTTTAGAGTTTCACAGCAATAACTTTTGAAGAGCCTTGAAACTCTTTCTGCAAGGTTTCCTAAGCTTCATTTAAAGTGTTGGCTGCTACAATCTTAAAGAAAAGTGTCTCATGAACTGTCTGTTGAATGATAAATAGGGCTTGGGAATCCTTCTTCTTGTTGTCTTTTAGTCATCCTTCATCGTTATCATTTTCGTCGTATCTGGTTTCTACAAAATCCCAAGGATCTTGAGATTTGAAGAGTGTTTTCATCTTAATGCTCTATAAGTCGTAATGTTTTCCATCGAACACATGAATGATGGGTTGGGCTACATTTGAACTGCTATTTACTGCCATTGTTGACAATTCAGTGGATACAAAAATGGGTAAGGATATTAAGACTCTGATACCAAAGATTTGTTGGGGAAGGAGGTAAGCTTTTCTAAAATTAAATCACCGACACACAAGAAATAACTAATTTTGGATAATTATAAATAAATTACTCTATATTTCTATTAAACTCAGTCAACCTTTTTATAGGCTTACTAATAGGGAAAAAACTCAAACAGTTAACAGATAATGAGAAAATGAAGAAAGTGGCTAAATATTAAAAATCACTCAACCACGTTTAACAACTACTGCCAGCAACTACTACCCACTAATCCTAAAACTATCTTCTACTACCAACTATATCCTAAAACCCAGGACTTTGAGCCCAAACATGAACTCAATTTTGAATCATTCTTTAACATGTTTTGCATTTTACTTTTTTCAAAGTTTGTCATGTCATTTAAATATTAGGTTTATGTAACTTTGATATCTTACTATAATGAAAATTTTGCAAGAGGCCACAAATAATAACCATGTGCATTTTGTTTTTGTTTTTTTTTTTTTTTTTTTGATGCTTTATGAATTGCAAAAGTATTTAATGGACGGTTCAACTTTTAACAGGGTGGAGTACTATTAGGTCCATCCGTGCTAGGACAAAAGCAAAGAAATTGCCAAAAAAATATTTCCCTTAAGGAGTGTCAAGGTGCTTGAAGCAATGGCAAATGTAGGTCTTATTTACTTCCTCTTCCTGGTTGGTGTACAGATGGACCTTTTAGTGATTCGCCAGACAGGGAAAAAGGCTCTGGTTATTGCCATTGCAGGCATGATCTTGCCCTTTGCAATTGCCGCCTGTTTCTCTTTGATTCACCATGTTAGTAAAGAAATCCAAAATAATAGCACCTCCATCCTCTTCCTTGGTGTTACTCTCTCTGTCACATCATTTCCAGTGCTTGCTCGAATCCTTGCGGAGCTGAAACTCATTAATTCAGAAATTGGCAGATTGGCCCTGTCTTCTGCTTTTATCAATGACATGTGCGCTTGGATTTTCTTAGCTTTAGCTATTGCCTTGGCAGAGAATGAATCTGCCTCCTTAGCTTCCTTTTGGGTGATTCTTTGCAGTACAGCTTTTGTTGTCTTTTACATTTTTGTTGTTAGGCCAGCAATTCCCTGAAGGAGAATCATTCAGCGAGTTTTATATATGTCTCATTCTAACTGGAGTTATGATCTCGGGGTTCATTACAGATGCCATTGGGACACATTCAGTTTTTGGAGCTTTTGTGTTTGGTCTGATCTTTCCCAATGGACCCCTTGGAATTACTCTAATAGAAAAGCTCGAGGACTTTGTGTCAGGGCTTCTACTCCCTCTCTTCTTTGCTATTAGCGGGCTCAACACTGATATAACTATTATCAAAGGAGGTCAAAAATGGGGAATCTTATTTCTCCTTATCGTGCTTTCCTGTGCTGGCAAGATAACGGGAACTCTTGCTGTGACAACCTTTTACCAGATGCCACTTATTGAAGGAGCTATACTTGGCTTACTCATGAACACCAAGGGCCTCATGGAAATAATTGTTCCTAACGTTGGCAAAATTCACAGGTTACTCTCCCATCATATTATTCCCACTGCAAACCCTCATGAACACCAAAGACCCTGACTGATTATTACTAATAAAAAAGAAAATTCCCTGAATTGCAGGTCTTAGATGATGAGTCATTTGCAATCATGGTGATTGTAGCAGTGGTTATGACTGGGATTATCTCACCCATTGTGGCAACCGTTTACAAGCCATCAAGGAAGTTTGTACCATACAAACGCCGAACACTTCAAAAATCAAAACTAGATGGAGAGCTAAGAGTGCTTGTGTGTGTCCACACCCCTCGTAATGTCCCAACAATAATTAACCTACTTGAAGCCTCTCATCCCATAAAAAAATCTCCAATATGCGTGTACGTGCTCCATCTCGTTGAACTCACTGGCTGTGCATCTGCCATGCTCATTGTCCATAACACCCGCAAACCTGGTCGCCTAGCCTTAAACAGAACTCAAGCTCAATCCGATCACATAATCAGCGCCTTAGAAAATTTCGAGCAACATGAAAACTGCGTCTCCATTCAGCCCCTCACAGCCATTTCCCCTTACTCCTCCATGCATGAAGATATTTGTAGCTTGGCTGAGGACAAACGTGTTGCCCTCATAATCATCCCTTTCCACAAGCAACAAACAGTTGATGGAGAGATGGAAGCCACAAACCCAGCATTTCGAAGAGTTAACCAGAATTTACTTGCAAATGCACCTTGCTCCGTGGGAATTTTATTTGACAGAGGCCTAAGTGGGTCAACACGCTTTGCAGCAGACGACGTGTCTCACCATGTAGCTGTGCTATTTTTTGAGGGTCCGGATGACAGAGAAGCTCCTGCCTATGGATGGAGAATGAGTGAACATCCACGGACTATCCTTACTGTGCTGCATTTTGTTCCAGGTGAGGATGCAGATGAGTCTGCAGTGCAGCCTACTTCTGATCTATATGACCCAAAAGTATTAACAGTGGAAACAGAAAACAGAAGGGAAAAGCAGCTTGATGAGGAATATATAAATGATTTCAGGATGAGGAAATGAGTCAACTATATATATTGAGAAGGTGGTCAACAATGGAGAGGGAACGGTTGCAGCGATAAGGACATTAGACAGCAACCGCGACTTGTTCATCGTTGGGAGAGGACAAGGAATGATATCACCACTCACAGTTGGACTTACCGACTGCAGTGAGTGTCCAGAGATTGGTGCAATCGGAGATATTCTAGCATCATCAGATTTTGTATCAACGGTATGTGTGCTGGTGATCCAACAGTATGCTGGGGTATTGCCACTTGAATTCATCCGAACACCAGATGCCACTGGTCTACCAGATGATGAGCCTTCGAACAGGTGGACACCAACAAGAGGACTGGCTGTTTTTGACTGGTAAAAAATAGAGAACATTACTGGTGGCACTGAAGAACATTTGTCCGACTAAAAGAAAACAACCTCAAACCAAAACACAAGCTATTACCTCCATGCTTTCTTTTCTTTTTTCTTTGTCTTCTTAACTATGGTATTTTTTTTTTTTTCACTTTCTTTCCGCCATTGTTTAGAATTCTGGTTACAGGTTTCTTTTTCATTTTATCTATGTACATTAGAAATAGAATTATATGGCTGACAATTCACAGACAATCTTTTAGCTGATTGTTCCAAATTGTTTGTAAAACATGAGTTTTCCAAGAAAATTATGTTCCAAATTGTTTGTGAAGCATGAGTTTTCTAAGAAAATTATGTATTTCAATCTGGATAGTGAATCAGTTCATATGTTGTTTGCGAAACATGTCAAAATCAAATTGAGAAACATAAATACATTTAGTGAATCAAGGCTAAAGTGCTCTCTGAAGCTCTAATTGCTGATAAATCAAATACAAGCAACCGATTCGTGCAGCATTATCAAGGCCAGTTGATTGATGATTTTTCTTTTTTTTACCCCTGGGGGCTTGAAGGAGAAAAAGTTAATTTGTAGAACTGGAAAATAGCTTACTTTTTTCTGATTCTCTAAGGTAAGCAAATTGACTTCTCTCGGCACCAATTTGATATCCATCAACGAGGCTGCACTGATTTCTCAAGAAATAAAAAGAGCTAGAAAGAGTACAGAACCACGGTGAAACTACTGAAAGAGATTCTGAACGGCCAATCGGTCATGTTTAACTATATTTTATAAGGGGTATGAATCATGAATTTTAAACGGCCATGTTCTATAAACGAACATTTCGTTTGCTGGTAACTGTATTAACTTTGAAGAAACATAGTCTTATAATTTGATTTATAAATTGCAGTTGAAGAATGAAGGTACGTATCACCAAGAAATAGGAAGCCAACCATGGCCGCAAACGAAATAAATGGTTTTGCGTTCTGTTGTGTAAGCCCTCTGGCCCATGGCACTCACCCACCAAAATCAGCTCCTGGTCATGAAGGGAGACAAAAACAAAGAAACATATGATCCCTTTTCCCCCATTTATCTTAAATTCATGAGCCAGACAAATTAAACTCATCTAAAAAATATGTTTGCCTTGCAGGCAGTGGCGGATCCATGCTCCAAGGTGACACCCCAAAAATTAGAAAATAAGAAAATGTCAAGGAAAATTTTCCTTGGACACCTTCAAAATTTTTTCTTAAACACATTATCCATCAATAAAATTGATAAATCCATCAAAAATTGTATATATATTATAAGTGAAAACTCCTAAAAAAAATCTGGTTGCACCGTTGCCCGCAGGACCATATTTTATGGATAGCAAAAGTCTGCTGCGCCAAAAACACACTTCCCTCCTTTCTCTTTTTATTACTCTCCTTCTCTCCTCCATTGCTTATCCCAACACCATCAAGACAACAAATCAACTCAGTAGCCTATTTTCTTTCTCTAGAGCACCAGAACCCCCTGAAACAGGAATAAAAGACTTTCATGAATTACTAGAGAAAGAGTTACTGATCAATTCAAATCGGATGGATATGTTAAATGCAAAGTGCAAGAATGCATTTCAAATCTTAAAATTTGATATTTGAAACCCTCAGATTTCCAAATTTGTATCTTTGTGCTTCAACGGTCACCTAAACAAAGGATTTGAGTTTTAAAATCCAAACTCAAATGGATGCATCATAAATCAGAGTCACGCTAATGAAGCATTTAACGCAAGTCTATGATACCAAATGAAGCATCATAGCGTTCAGGGGCGTAGCTAGGGAGCTGGCAGGGGCCATCGCTCCCCAAAATTATTTTTACATCATTGTAGTAGAATACTTTATCTCATAAAAAATAATATTTAATTTCTTTGATATAAATCAAGCATGTAAATCCGGGAGGCAACATCTTGAACCAACCAATCAAATCCCTCAAGAAGCCCTTCCCCAGTGTATGCACTACAGTCAACAATAATTTTCCAGTGCCGTAGGTGTTTCATCCTTAGCTTCCGGGTCTCCTTTATATGTATATGCAAAACGATACATGTTTATAGACCTTTATTGTTTTGTTGTTGGGGTAAGTATTAAATGTTAGTTTTTTTCCTTTGTTTTCGGTTAAGAAAATTGTTAAATTTAACCCTACAACTAATTGGTAAAAAATAGAGAACCGACTTATTATATGTATAATCACAACATACTCGATCAAAACTTGGCCAAAACCAGTTAACAAAAATATTTCTAAAATTTCAGAAATCAGAGCATGATGTTGAATGATCATTTAACCTACCCAACAATAGCTTCTCAAAAATTCATTCATTTAGGTTCGACAATATTTTTAACTTTTAATTAATGTTAAGTATAGATTCAATTTTAACTCAAGCAAATTCATTCGTTTATATTCAATAATATTTTTAATATTATAAAATATTTAAAAAATTATATTAATATTTCTATATTTTTAAATATATTATAAATTAAAATTAAGTAAAAATATTGTTATTAATAAAATAATATCTTTGGGGTTAAAATAAATGGGATTGAACTTAAAAAATCTTATCGAATGCCTAACCCATTTCGAAGGGTTTTTTGCAATTCGACCAGATGAATAGAATAGAGTTGCATTGTCCAAATTTCTAAAATCATTTCTACCAAAAAAGAGTTTTGAGATTGCGTGTAAGCCTCAGCAACTTCAAAAAAAAAAAAAAAAAAATTGCGTCCTTCTTTTTAATATTTCGAAGAAGTGTCGCTATTAATGTATGTAAACTGAACTAGTGGGAAATTGAAGAGCTCAAATAGCAGACAAGAGAGTGTTCAAAGTCCAAAAATATATAATTTATTGGTATTAATCCTCCTTCTAGAAGTTTGTTTGGGGCCTTTTGTTTTGTACTATTGTCAATCGTCTTTATCTCATTATCGCAATTGCATCATGGTCCCTCCAATTTTCTTTTTGCTTGGCTATCTAACCTATCTCGGGCGGAACATTTAAGTTTTGTTTTTCTTGCTTACTCATATATATATATATATATATATATATATATATATATAAGAATCAAGTGTAAGACTTTTTTAATTTTATATTTTTTTTAATTATTGATTTTATTAAATTTAAAAAATAAAATTCAATCAATTTTTATTTTGATTTATCTATTTCATCAATTGGATATATTAAAATTAAAAATTAAAAAAATATGTAAAGCTAAAAAAATTTTATAATGTATGAGTTGATCCCTTATCATATGTATTTACATATATGAAAAAAGATCCACTTACTTTAATATAAAATTTTTTAGTGTTACACTTTTTTTAGTGATTAATTTAAATAGATCCGAAAGATAAAAGAGACAAGTGAAAAAAATAATTTAATCTCAATCATGTGATTTATTTAAATTAATAATTAGAAAAATATGTAAAATTAAAAAATTTTACATTGATATAAATTGATCATTTATATATATATATATATATATAAGGAATCAATTTATACAATATAAAACTTTTTTAGCTTTATATATTCCAATTTTTTTTATTTTAATAGATTCAAAAGAAAGAGAGATAAATATAAATAGTTTAATTTTATTTTTTAGATTTATTGAAATTAATAGCTAAAAAAATATTTAAATTAAAAAAAAATTTACATTATATAAATTGATCTTACTTTATATATATATATATATATATATATATATATAATAAGTATCCACTTATAACAATGTAAAAGTTACACACTTTTTAAAACCAAATCTAAATTAAATTCATAATACCTACACTTAATTGTTTAAATCCAATAATCCAAAAATATATAATTCTTACACTTGTAAATAGATTTCATCTCTCTCTTTAAATATATATATATATATATATATATATATAATGGAGTTGATAACTTATAAGAAGGAAGAAAAGCATGTTGTCTTTTCGCTCACATTTTGCATAAATTATGGGTTTGATTTGATTATTAAGTAGTTAGGTCTGGAAGATGACATAATTGAAACTTAAAAATGAATCTTTACTATTTGAAAAAGGCAAAAAGCCCTTAAAAGAAAATTTTTTCATTTTAAAGGGTTTTTTTATTCGAAATTGTAGATATTGAATTTTAATCATTAGAATAAAGTGTCTAATATTTTACCAATATATTATGCTATTGTTGATGCAATGTTTTCTAAGTCTTAATTTTATCTCTGTTTCAATCCTTTATTATTTATAACATATAAATAAATATATATATATATAAGATTTTAAATTAATTAATTGTATTTAATTGTTTCATTAATATGACAAAAAAATAATAATAAAAACCAAGCACATATGAAATATTTATGTGGGACAAAAACCAAATTTATTACTCTAATAATAAGCATGCGTCTAATATACGTGTTTGATGCGTGGTTGACATGTGTCAACCAACTTGTTAAAAAATATGTGAAAAATTTTTTTTTATTTGTTTTAATTTTTTTCTCTTATTTATTCCTTTTTTTTTTTTCTCCATTCCTCATTTCTTCTTCCACCTTATCCCTCAGGTCAAGTATGCCAAATTGAGGTCAGATCAACCCCTTCGTCGCAGATTCAAGGAAAAGAGATGGGCTTAGTGAAACCTAATCCCTTCTTCCCCTAGCTTAGCTCCAGTCGATCATCACGACACCGACTGAGCCAAATTTGGCGATTGTTGGGCCTTGGCCAATAGAAAGAGTGGGAAAAGACGTAAGAAGAAAAAAAAAAGAAAAATTACCAATAATTAAAAAAAAGGAAAAAAATAATTTTTATATTTTTGATATATTTTATAAAATATTATAGTGTAAAATAATTTAAATTTATTTTTTATTTTTACAAATAAATAATTTTTTTCTTTTAGACATTAATTTTTAATAAAATTTTAAAATAAAAAAATTCATTCGTGTTTTTCTTTTATTTTAATATGATTTATCAATAATATATATTTTTAAATAGCAAATAGATTTTTAAAAATTAAGAATAAATTAAATTCCAACAAAGTAATTAAATTAACTTATAATATTAAAAGCTAATAGTATTTATTATTTATTTATAGTATGATTTACTAGTAAAATATATTTTTAAATTAAAAAATAGATTTTTAATAAATTAAACAAAGCCATTAATTTAATTTATAATATTAAAAACTTTTAGTATTTATTTTTCTATCATGGTATGATTTATTATTAAAATATATTTTTAATTTTTTAAATAGAACTAGATTTTGTAAAATTAAGATTAAGTTAGAAATTCCAAGAAAGCAATTATGCACACATCATCATACAAGTGTTTGATACATATGTGATCGAGGTTGTCTACTTAGCACTTAACCTTAAAGTTAACAAAAAAATTTAACCTTAAAGTTAACAAAAAAATTAATGAAGATACCATATCAATAGAATGTGGAAAGTATAAGGATCGATAAATTACCTTTGAAAATTTAAAGAAACTATATATGCAATCTAAAATTTAAAGAACATAAGTGTATCTAACAAAAGGTTTTAGTATTGTTTCTATATTGACACAATTTAAATTACATAAAAACTTAAAGGGTCGAGGCAAGAGCAAAGGGTAAAATTTCATCTTTACTTTAGGGAGTAAATTTTATCTAGTATTTCTCTATTAGGAGTACGAATATAACTTGTGGATTGTTTTTCAACATATCCAAATGTTTTTAAAAAGTTGGTCATCTATCAACTGATCAATTACTAAAAAGCAAAAATTTTGGCTCCATGCAACTTTTGTTCCTTCTTCTTTCACTTTTTGTGTGATCATGTATTCATATATAATACTTTATATCATGTTTGATTTATAAGATAATAGATAGGATAAGATGATAATTATTAGATATTATATTTTATTTATATGAAAAAAAAAAAAGATAGGATTACAAGAAGGATTATCATTCTCTTAATATAAGATAATTCAATCCTTTCAAAGTGAAAAAAAATATTTTTTAATTCATGATATTGAATTTACATGTTTTATTATTCTCTTAAAAATTAAATTAATAATTTAAATTATATAAAATTTTGAAGAAGGATAATTTTGATCAATAAATAAATTAGTTTATCCTAATTCCTACATATATCAAATATAAGATAGGATGATATTATTAAATCAATCATATTTATAATATTATCTTATATTATTTTATCATAATCATGTGTAATAAACATGACCTTAAGTCATGTTTGGTGCAAAGGATGATGGATAAAATAAAATGATAATTATCTTATATTATATTTGATTTGTATTTAAAAAAATGATATGATTACAAGAAGTGTCGTAACGTCTAGATCCGGGGATCTATCGCTAGACATTGACTTTAGGGAGTCGCCACCAATCTTTTTTATCTAGGTGTGATTGGCCACCTAAGGAATCTGTCCTTTCAGGGAACACCTAAGCTTAAGGGTCCCTAAAAGAATAGGTTCAGGTCTACTAACCAGAACAGGGTTCGGGAGTTCGGTTACGTGTGAGGAAGGTTATAGCACCCTCACAACGCCCATCAAAAGATGGTACCAGCTTAAATTTGTGTTATCGAAAAGCTTTAAAATTTTACCAAGTAATTAGTTATTGGAAATTATTCTCAATTGACTCTAATACTTTTAGCAGAAAATTGAGAAAATTCCCTCACCTCAGGAGTATGCAAGAAAACTACTGTTTCACTTACAGAGGCTCCGTCGTCGGATTATTTAAAGAAAAAAACAAAATCAAAATTAAGATAGAAAGGAAGGAAAGAATGATTTTTTTTTGTAGGGAAAATTGATACTTTCAACTTTTCCCTAAAAATATTTTTTGGAAATTTCGATTTTCAAGGAAAATTGATACTTTCAACTTTTCCTCAAAAACCCTTTTTTTAAAAATTTATTTCTAAGGAAAATTGATACTTTCAACTTTTCCCCAAAAATATTTTTTTTGAAATTTTGATTTTTAAGGAAAATTGATACTTTCAACTTTTCCCCAAAAATATATTTTTTTGGAAATTTATTTTTCTTTTAAGGAAAATTGATACTTTCAACTTTTCCCTAAAAATATTTTTTTTCGAAATTTATTTCTGAGGAAAATTGATACTTTCAACTTTTCCCCAAAAATATTTTTTTTGAAATTTATTTCTGAGGAAAATTGATACTTTCAACTTTTCCCTAAAAATATATTTTTTTTTGGAATTTTTTATTTTTATTTAAAGAAAATAAAATAATAAAAAATAAATAAAAAGAATATTACATAAACCTAATCTAATAAATAAAAATTAAAATAAACAAAGAAATAAATAAAATATAGAAAAAAAAAAAAAAAAACCTGGAGCGGCTCGGATCGCGGCTCGGCTCGGCTCAGCTCGGCTCAAAGCAGGAAAACGGCTCGGGGGGAGCGGCTTGGCGGCTTGGCTCGGCTCGGCTCGACTCGGAGGGGGCTGGCACGCGCGGGTCAGAAAGCGGGTCGACGCCCGGGTCGGGTCGGGTTGCGGCAAAACGCGCGGATCCTCTGGGTTACTTAAGGCCAAAACGACGTCGTTTTGGGAGGGTATAAAAGGCACCTTCCTCTGTTTTTCGGCAGAACGCTCCTCCCCCTCTCTCTCTCTTCTTCCTTTTTCTCTCCCTTCTCTCTAGAAACCGAAGAACACCGGTGCCGGATTCTGAAAATTTTCGTCGGAATCTGGAAATTTCACCGGAAGTTGGCCGGAAAGTCGCCGGTTTCTGGGATTCTTCGCCGGAAACTGGGCAGGTCGCCGGAAACTTCAATGTTGGTCAGAATTTTCGCCGAAAAATTCAAACTTCGCCGGAATTTCTCCGGAATCTGGAAATTTCCCAGAAATTTCCAGAAAAAATTTTCGCCAAAAATTTCTAAAAATTTTTTCTCACTCCCAGAACACTCCTAAACTTTTCCTAGCTTCCTATACGCCTCCTTTTCTCTTAAATCAGTAGCTTTGCTTACTGTTTTCTGTGTGTTTTTGAACTGTTCCAGGAGGTGCTTTATATAGGGATTGATCAGGAGTTTTTGATCAATCCCAATTCCTCCTTGGACGGGAATTCAATCTTTGAATCCCACTGGACTCTTCTGATTGAATTCCCACTTCCAATGGGATTCTTCAGCCTTCAATCTCAGCCCTCCAAAATCAAAATAAAAAAAAACTAGATAATTAGAAAAGAAAATCAAAAATTAAAAATTAAAAATAATATCAGATAATTCGGGAAAAAGAAGATAGAATTAACAGATGATTAAAAAAAAATAATAACAAATAAAATAAGATAAACCCAAAAATATATTACACAAAAAAAAAAAATAATAATAATATATAACTGTATAAATAAAATACATATAAATCTAATCTGAATAAAAATAAATAAATAAATAAAGATATACATAATAATAATAATAATAATAGAATACATAAAATACAAAAGAAGAAAAAATATACAGGATTGAAATGGGCCTTACCCATTTGGGTCAGGCCCAATTGATCTGGGCCCGGACCCAATTGGGTGTCTACAGCTGCCCCTCTTTGCACATTTTCTGTGAAACAGAAATTGCGCAAAGACGTAGACACCCAATCAAGACTCAACTCAACATTTTTATTTTTGATTTTTTATTTTTGATTTTTTTGATTTTTTTGATTTTTTTTGTTTTTATTTTTTTGTTTTTTTGTTTTTTTTTTTTTTGGCCGAAGTTCCTCTAAACAGAGACTCAACGACTTTTGAAAGTAAATTGCTCCTCTAAACAGAGGCAACGGAACTTTGAAAAATAAATTGCTCCTCTCAACAGAGGTACCACGACTTTGGAAAAGTAAATTGCTCCTCTAAACAGAGGCACCACGACTTTGAAAAGTAAATTGCTCCTCTAAACAGAGGCACCACGACTTTGGAAAAATAAATTGCTCCTCTCAACAGAGGCACCACGATTTTGAAAAGTAAATTGCTCCTCTAAACAGAGGCAACGAACTTTGAAAAGTAAATTGCTCCTCTAAACAGAGGTACCACGACTTTGAAAAGTAAATTGCTCCTCTAAACAGAGGCAACGAACTTTGAAAAGTAAATTGCTCCTCTAAACAGAGGTACCACGACTTTGAAAAATAAATTGCTCCTCTAAACAGAGGCAACGGAACTTTGAAAAATAAATTGCTCCTCTAAACAGAGGCAACGGAACTTTGAAAAATAAATTGCTCCTCTAAACAGAGGCAACGAACTTTGAAAAAGTAAATTGCTCCTCTAAACAGAGGCACCACGACTTTTGAAAAGTAAATTGCTCCTCTAAACAGAGGCACCACGAATTTTGAAAAGTAAATTGCTCCTCTAAACAGAGGCAACGAACTTGGAAAAGTAAATACTCCTAGACAATCATGTCCGAAGGAGTTGAAAGTTGTGTTTGAAGGGATTTCAGGAGATTATGCCCAAAGGTCTTATAAATCAACCCTGATACCAAGAGACATCCTATTTCAAGGATTAGGAACTTACCTGACAAGTTTCTTCTCAAACTTGCAAAGTCTTTTCATATCTGTCTTTTTCATGTGGGATGTTGGAACACCCCTGCTTCTTGAATTTGTACACTATATTCTCCTGAAAGTAGTGTATGCTGTGCAATGCATATGAATTTCAATGCATGCCATGCAAATGTTGGCCAATTAATTCCTGTTCAATGTATGGTACTCAAGTTTCTCAAGCTCTTTTTTTCTTGGGTGTCAAGCCCTTTGATTCCTCAAGGATCCAATTGCACTGCTCTTCTAAGATCGAACCAGTGTAGCTCTCAATTGTCTCTTCCACTCACATTCTTCTTGTAAGAAATCTCTTCCTAGATTCAATTTCCTAATTAGGAACTGAACATGTCGATTCTGCCTTTTTCACTCTTGACTCATTCAATGTAATGTAAAAATCTTTCCTGTTGTTATTCATTCATCAATCATTATTTCAAATTCAAAAACTAAGAATGCATTTGCACATTTCTTCAATGGTGGGGTATTAAGAAGAAAAGAATCTGAATGTTGGGAAACAGTCATAAGAAAAAAGACACAAAGAATGGAATAGAATGTCTCTTATTAGCAAAATGTTGGCAAACTTTGGTCAAGAAAGAATTACAAGGATAGGTATGGGGACAAAGCCCAAAATGAACAATCAGATAATCATGATGACACATCTCAAAGTCTTTTCTGAAAACTCAACCCTCTGATGTATTTAACAACTTGGAACTCTTCCGAACTTGCTAGCCCCTATATCAGCAGACTTTTAAATTCGATACCGTATCCTCCTTATCTAAGCTGCCTTTTCAGGTTTTCAACTTAGACAACCCCCTATGACTCAAACCGCCCTTTTTGGGTTTTCGCCTTGAGTCCTCCTTTTTCATTCACTTTTTTCTTTTTTTCCATTTTTTCCATTTTTTTTCATTTTTCATCATTTTTCATTTTTTCCATTTTTTTCATTTTTTTATTTTTTTATTTTTTTGTATTTTTTTCAAGCATAGTATTTCTTCACAGCATCAGAATTTACAAGATGGGGTAAATCGTTTCCATCCATCTCAGTCAGTATCAATGCTCCACCCGAAAAAGCCCGTTTCACCACATACGGCCCTTCCCAATTCGGAGTCCATTTTCCTCTACTATCGTGCTGGATTGGGAGAATTCTTTTCAAAACCAACTCTCCTTCTCGAAAGCAACGAGGCCGAGTCTTCTTATCATGAGCCCTCATCATTCTTCTTTGGTATAACTGACCATGGCACAGTGCAGTCAATCTCTTCTCTTCTATGAAATTTAACTGCTCATAACGTTCACGAATCCATTCGGCTTCTTCTAACTCAACTTCTTTTAAAACTCTCAAAGAGGGTATCTCTACTTCCACTGGTAGTACAGCTTCCATCCCATAAACCAAAGAAAACGGGGTTGCCCTAGTAGAGGTGCGAACTGACGTTCGGTATGCATACAATGCGAATGGTAACTTTTCATGCCAATCTTTGTAAGTCTCGGTCATTTTTTCCAAAATCCTCTTTATGTTCTTATTGGCTGCCTCAACTGCCCCATTCATTTTTGGACGGTATGGTGCCGAGTTATGATGTTTGATCTTATATTGAGCACATATTTCTTGTATCATCTTGCTATTTAGATTCTTGGCATTATCTGAAATGATTTTCTCCGGAAGTCCATATCTACAGATAATCTCCTTTTTTATGAACTTGCAAACCACGGAGTGTGTCACGTTTGCATATGAAGCTGCTTCTACCCATTTTGTGAAGTAATCTATCATCACAAAAATGAATCTGTGCCTGTTAGAAGCCTTTGGGGTGATTGGACCAATGACATCCATGCCCCACATTGAAAATGGCCATGGTGGTGCCATAACATGTAAAGCAGACGGCGGAGCATGAATCTTATCAGCATATATCTGGCATTTATGGCATTTACGAGCATAATCAATGCAATCATTCTCCATCGTCAACCAGTAATATCCCGCTCTCATAATCTGTCTTGCCATCATATGTCCACTAGTATGTGCCCCACATATTCCATCATGCACCTCTTCAATGATTTTTTTCGCTTCAGTCTCATTTACACACCTCAATAGTACTTGATCCTTACTTCTTTTGTAAAGGATATCCCCATCCAGGAAAAAGCTCATAGCCAATCTTCGGATGACCCTTTTATCATTTTCTGTTGCATGAACTGGATACTGCTGATCCTTGACATATTGTAAGATGTCATAATACCAGGGTTTTCCATCTTCTTCCCCCTCTACATTAGAACAATATGCTGGTATATCCTTAACATCTAACTTGATGGGCTGAATGTCGGTGTCATCATTAATTCGAATCATTGCAGCCAGAGTAGCCAATGCATCAGCAATCACATTTTTTTCTCGAGGTAAGTGATCGAACTGGACATCTTCAAATTGTTTCGTCAACTCTAGAATATACTTATGATACGGAACGAGTTTTGAATCTCTCGTCTCCCATTCTCGTTTCAACTGGTATATAACTAGAGCTGAGTCTCCGAACACTTTCAGTGCTTTTACTCTTCTTTCTATAGCAGCTTGCAAACCCATAACACATGCCTCATACTCAGCGATGTTATTTGTGCAATTGAAATTTAACCTCGCTGTTACAGGATAATATCGTTCTTCTGGAGAAATCAGAATTACCCCAATTCCATGTCCCAAGGCATTAGCAGCTCCATCAAAGTACATTCTCCAACATTTTTCTACATGCCCCCCTTCCTCCAGTTGAGAAATAGTCATTAAGTCTTCATCAAGAAATTCTAGCTTCATCGGCTCATACTCTTCAGTAGCACGATCTGCAAGAAATTCTGCTATAGCGCTCCCTTTTATTGCTTTTTGGCTCATATATATAATATCATATTCCGAGAGCATTACTTGCCATCTAGCAATTCTTCCAGACAAAGAAGGCTTCTCGAAGATATACTTAATGGGATCCAGTTTTGCTATGAGCCACGTAGTGTGATAAAGCATATACTGTCTGAGTCTTTTGGCAGTCCACGCTAATGCACAGCACATTTTCTCCAGTGAAGAATACTTGGATTCATATTCTGTGAACTTTTTACTCAGGTAGTAAATAGCTCTCTCCTTTCGGCTAGCTTCGTCTTGCTGCCCCAGCACACATCCCATTGAACTTTCACATACAGTTAAGTATAAGATTAAAGGTTTCCCTGGAACAGGTGGCACCAACACTGGAGGGTTCGATAAATATTGCTTAATTTTATCAAACGCCTCCTGACATTCTTCGCTCCATTTCCCAGGATTATTCTTACGGAGAAGCTTAAATATGGGATCACATTTGTAAGTAAGCTGAGAGATAAACCGAGAAATGTAGTTCAATCTCCCCAAAAAACCTCGAACTTCTCTTGGTGTGCTGGGAGGCGATAAATTCTGGATGGCCTGTATCTTATCGGGATCAACTTCAATTCCTCTTTCACTGACCACGAAACCTAGCAACTTCCCTGACCTTACCCCAAAGGTGCACTTGGCTGGGTTTAATTTTAACTGAAATTTTTTCAGCCTCTCAAATAACTTTCTGAGGCTGGTGACATGATCTTCATCCCCACAAGACTTTGCAATCATATCATCTACATACACTTCGATTTCTTTGTGCATCATATCATGGAAGAGTGTTACCATGGCCCTTTGATATGTTGCCCCAGCATTCTTTAACCCAAAAGGCATGACTTTGTAGCAGAAAGTTCCCCACATGGTCACAAAAGTAGTCTTTTCCATATCATCTGCAGCCATCTTTATTTGATTATACCCTGAGAAACCATCCATAAAGGAGAAAATTGAATGCTTAGCTGTGTTATCTACCAGTGTGTCAATATGAGGTAAAGGAAAGTTATCCTTTGGGCTAGCCTTATTCAAGTCTCGATAGTCCACACACATTCGTACTTTTCCATCTTTCTTAGGAACTCGGACTATATTGGCTACCCATTCTGGATACTTGGCCACTTGTAGAAAACCTGCATCAAATTGTTTCTTCACCTCCTCTTTAATCTTTAGCAGCATTTCGGGCTTCATCCGTCTCAGTTTTTACTGAACTGGCTTACATTCTGGCTTTAGGGGCAATCTGTGCTCCACTATCTCTGTGCTCAGTCCTAGCATATCCTGGTAAGACCAAGCGAATATATCTACAAATTCACGAAGTAGATCTGCCAACCGTCGCCTATCTTCAGATGTAAGTGAAGTACCTATTCTGACCTCTTTCTTATTCTCTTCATCTCCTAGATTCACTAAGTCCACTACCTCCTGATGAGGCTCAATTGGCTTATTCTCTTGTTCAACCATCCTCATTAGGTCCGGAGGCATAACATGTTCTTCAAAATTCTCTTCATTATCAAGTTCATCAGTATTGATTGAATTCTCAAAGCTAACCTCTTGATTGTTATCATGATTATCTTCATGTTCATTTAAAGACCTGCAATTGAATGAAATGGGGATATGTTGGCAAGATGTGCTTGGAGAGATGAAAAAAATGAAGACACAAGAAGAAATGAATGAAAATGCATACTTCCTAATTTTTATTAAAAATAATAAATGATGAATGGCCCAAACAAAAAAGATCACCCCATAGCCTTGGGCAAAAGCTATTGAGATGTTACTATTACATTGAATCAAAATCAAAAGTCAGAGGCATTTCAATGGCACTCCAATTGTTCAGCTCATAGTCTTGTGGACAAAGGCGAACCCACTCCTCTTGATTAGCTCCCATTTCATCTTCAACAGCATTAATGGCTAACTGGGTAAAATCGTCTTCCACACTTTCCTTTGCAACTGGGTACATGAATCCTCCAGGTCTGAAGGTTTCATACAAGTGTGGGATAAACATCAGTCTAGCTATTTTTCTTGATGGCCTTCTTTTGACTTCCCACTCTGCCATCTCATAGCCTAGGCCCACCCTGTCGCTATTGTCTGCTATTGTTGGAGGTTCTTTGATTCCCTGTAAATTTTTGCCTAGCCCTAGTCCTGGACACCAACCTTTGTTGATGACTTGGCTCACCACTATCTTTGAAAAAGGCTGACTTTGAAATCCTTCACCTACAGTATTGACCAATTCAAAAGATCGATAGGAGCATTCCAATGCTTCTTCGGCAGCCTCTACATATGGAGTGTTCAATGGTTGGGTCACTAGCATGTCTTCCTCCCCAACTACCACTACTAATTGACCTTTCACATTGAATTTGATCTTCTGATGCAAAGTAGAGGGTACAGCTCCTGCCATGTGAATCCATGGCCTTCCTAACAGACAGCTGTAGGATGGAGAGATATCCATCACTTGAAATTTTATATTAAAGGTGCACGGCCCAATTTGTAAGGGCATCTCAATATCCCCCAGGACTTCTTTTCTGGTTCCATCAAAGGCTCTCACAATCATCTGACTATCTCACATATGAGAATAATCGATGGGTAGCCTTGCCAAAGTTGACATAGGCATGACATTGATGGCAGAACCATTATCGATAAGGACTTTAGCTATGATATGGCTCTGGCACTTTACTGTGATATGCAAGGCCTTAGCATTTCTCTTTCCCTCCAAAGAAATCTCATCATCACTGAATGAAATGTGATTTGGCATGACTAAGTTTCCAGCCAAGTGATTCACATATTCGACAGACACGTTATGTGCCACGTATGCCTGATTCAACACTTTCAGCAAGGTATTTCGATGTGGCTCTGAATTCAGCAACAGTGATAACAATGAGATTCGAGCTGGCATTTTATTCAACTGTTCCACAACTGAATATTCACTATGTTTTACCAGCTTCAGGAATTCACAAACCTCTCTTTCTGATACTGGCTTTGGCTGATCTTCTTCAGGCTCTATCTCTGGATTATTTCGTCTTTCTCCTTCTTTAGCCTTCTCTCTTCTAGCCTTCTCTAGCATTTCTGGGGTGTAACATCTCCCACTTCGAGTAATGCCTCCTACACCAGTAATGTTAGAAGCATCGGCTTTGGAGACCTCTTCTTTTTGCCCCTGCACTACAGCGTCACATCCATATCTCCAGGGTACAGCTTTATCATCTTTGTATGGGAAAGGAGTCGGGACTTTAAAAGTTACCGGCCTAGGGAGGAGCTTGTCTATGACTGATTTTGGTTTGTTTCCACACCGAATTGTCACTAGTTTGGGAAACAGCTTTTCAGGCCTATCATTCATGCACACCTCAGCATTCTTCAAGCTTTCTTTTTCTTCGTAGACCTCTATCTGATGTGAATTCAGGAGTTTTTGCACCTCTCGGTGAAAATTGTTTACAGGTCTCAATGGAGTGGCCTCTTGCCCCACTATGATACTTACAACTAGTACCAGCTATATATGCTCCATGATAGCTGTGTGGACTTACCAGTTGCATCATGTCTGTCTTTCGTAAGACATCAAACAATTGATCGAGAGGTGTCTTAATATCTACCACTTCTTTCTTCACATGGCGCTCATGCTCTTCACCTATAGCATTCACATTATGATTTGGCAAAGGATTGCCACTAACATTTGGTGCAGTCATCCCTCCAGTGTCAAAGCAGATCATCCCATCCTTAATCAACCGTTGCACTTTATATTTCAGGGTAGTGCAATTTTCGGTGGAGTGACCAGCAATCCCATAATGGTAGTCACAGTGGGCGGTGGGATCATACCACTTTGGGTAAGGTGGCTTGAGGGGTTCCAATTTACTTGGAGCAATCAAATTATTGTTGTAGAGCTCCTTGTATAATTCCGTATAGGTCATGGGAATAGGGTCAAAAACAGGTCTTTCACGAGTGGTTCGTTGCTCCCGCGAGCCACCAGCAGCGTTAGTTGGGCGAATTTGTGGTTTTGGGGTGGGTTGAATGTTAGAACTGTACATGGTGTTTTGGGGTCTATGAGAGGTTTGATAGGTTTGGGGGTATGGTGGTTGGTATGGGTGAAAAGAAGTGTTATTTACAGTGGGGTGATAGGCCAGATATTCTGGTGGGGGGTAGGGCGAATAACCCCTAAGTTGCTGTCTATCAAAGCTCACAGCCTGAGCTTCAGTTTCTTTTTTCTTTGGGATTCTTTTGCTAGATGCTTCATTCCCTTCTAGCTTGCCATTCTTGATGGCACTCTCAATGATTTCTCCTGAAATTACCATATCGGCAAAATTCTTTTTTGCATTCCCTATCATCTTTTCATAATAGGGAGGTTTTAAAGTGCTAACAAATAGCACTGTAGTTTCTTTCTCGGTCAGAGGAGGCTGTACCTGAGAAGCAATATCTCTCCACCTCTGGGCATACTCTTTAAAAGATTCGTTTGTCTTTTTCTCCAGATTCTGTAAAGACAAACGATCTGGAGCCAAATCGATGATATGTCGGTATTGACTGATAAAGTCATGCGCCATATCGCTCCAAGAGCGAATGCGAGTCCTGTCCAGTTGAACATACCATCTGGCCGCAGAACCAGTAAGACTGTCTTGAAAAACATGCATCAAGAGTTTCTCATCCTGTGCATGAGCTGCCATCTTCCTGCAATACATGGTGATATGGGTTTTGGGGCACTTTGTACCATCATATTTTTTAAATTTTGGTACCTTGAACTTATGGGGGATAACCACATCAGGAACTAGGCAGAGTCTCGCAGCATCAACTGACCCATAGAAGCTAAATCCTTCCACGGCCCTTAGCCTTTGCTCTAGCATGCTAATCTTGGAACTCTCCTCAGCTTCCACCCTCATCTTTTCCCTTTCCTTCTCTTTTAAATCATCTAAATCAGGAATTGGTTCTGCTGCCTTTTCATTGAAGACAGGATTTAGATAGCTATTATACTGCCCGGGGTTGAAAGTCGATGGCATTCCAGGATATGTTGGATATGCGAAGTGTTGTGGTGGGACCTCTTGAGCAGACTGAGCTTGAGGTGGGCCAAAACCTGGAGGGTACAGGGGGTCAGCTATTTCTTGTAATGGGGGAATTTGTTGGCTTGTACTTCCTTCAACTCTTTTTCCTTTATTCATGTTATTAAGAGCCTCCAGAATCTTGCTTAGCTCGCCCTCAATCTTCTCCTGGGCTTTCTTTATCTTTTCAAATCTTTGGGAATTTTCCTGCTCCATTTGCCTTACTCTGAATCTTGTGTTGAATCGATGGGCAAGATTTTTGCTAGACGGAGCTATCCTGGAACCTTGAGTACCATATCTTAGAATCAGTAAATTGGCATGATCATCACATGGTTATTTTGTAAGTGTAATGAATGAGAATGCAATGAATGAGAATGTAATGAATGAGAAATGTAATGAATGAGAAATGCATGTATGCAAAGAACATTTGCCTCAAAACGGTATTCAATTTATTCCAAAAAACTTTGATCTACATTGAGTTTATCCCTCTAGAATTATAGCCATAAAATTGTTTGATCTGTTCATACTGGGCTTTGGCTTCTTCTATGAAGTTCAACAGACGCTGTCCATGTTCTCCTACTGGGGCCACCACTTCTCTTAATGCTTCTGCCTCTTCCACCATCTCTCTTGCCTTACACACCCCTTTATGGATCTGGGTTGTTAAGTGCTCAATGTATTTTTGCCTTCCTAGGTTCTCTCTTTTACCACACCAGACTTGGTATGATAATTCTCTATGTTCTCTGACCAATGCAGCGATGCGATCTCCTTGTTCTTCCAACCTTTGACTTAGCCCGCTCAAATAACTGTTCAGCATGTTAAGTTCTGCCTGTGCTTCGGTACTTTCTTCTTCCAATTCGGCATACTCTTGCTTCAGTCTTGTATTTTCCTCAGTCAGCTCGGTAATGGTTATCCCTTTGGCTCTTTCCCTCACACATAGCCTCTTATGCTCCTGGTGTAACTTTGCTAGATCTTCAGTAGCTGTATCACGTTCTCTAGCAATCTTGTGAACTTCAACTTCATACCTTTCGGCTCTACCTTTCCACTGGGCTTTTTTTTCTTGAAGTTTCTGAATCTCTTGCTTTAACTGGCTCTTTTCAGACTCAAATTCTTTTGTTGTCAGCTCTAAATCTGATGGTGTCTCTTCAAGTTTTTCTTCTGTTGGCTGTTGAGGGATTTCATAAGTGAATACCATTTCTTGTCTTCTCTTTGCTCTCCAAACCAAATACCCTGGGGTGACCTTATCAGTGAATGGTCCAGGACTCACTCTTCGGGGATTTTTCCATGCTTTGATCATCCCATTCATCCTCTGAAATGCTTTAGGCTCACTATAAGAGAAATCTAACTGATGAAGCCTATAAGTCATAGGAATAAACTGTTCTCCCCCCAATTGTCTCCTCACTAAGAGCGGTGCATAATTCGTCACTCCCCATAAACCCAGAAGTGGAACCACTGTACTATCTCCACATTGGTATAACATAGGCTCTCGATTCATCCATGGGACTAACCATCTCACTCTGGCACCTTCCAACTTTTGCAAGAAAGTTATCCATTCTTGTTTAGACTTCTGCTTTGACCACCCACTTTCATAGAACTCTTTGATCGGAAAGCGATTACGGATATAAATCTTCGAGAAAGCCCCATTTCCTTGTTCAAAATGGCTTTTCATCCATACGTACAATAGCTGTATGCATCCTATGAAGCGCCCTCCATTTCGACGACAATAACTCAAAGATCTGATAGTCTCTGCTAATATTACCGTTGAAGGATTACAACCATTGATCACACTCTCAAAGAAATCAATCACTGCTATCTCAATATGTCCCAAAATTTTTGGGAAGATTACCAGTCCGTATATAGCCAAGGCAAATATGTCTAACCATCGTTCTTCACCGGCATGTTGCATCAGAAACTCATGAAAGAACTTCCAAGGTAGGCAAACCTGTTCCTGTTTCTTCTTTGTATGAGAATCCACAACTTCCTTGTCTATCCCCATGAGTTGAGCCAGACTTTTACGAAATCCTGACTTATGCTTTTTGACATATATCTTGTCAGGAGTCTTGAGATGCAAACCCAACAAGACCGAATATTCTTCTATGGTGGGAGTCATATCAGCTTCATTAAAGATGAAACACCTGTATGCAGGATCCCAGAATTGTGTTGCAGCTCTAATTAGTTGATCATCAACAGCCACTGCTAAAAGGTGTGCTATATGCCCATGTTTCTGACAAAACTGCTCTTGTCTTGACGGACTCATCTTCTTCCAGATATCAACCAAATCTTCTAAATTATTCTGTTTGAGGAGGATAGATGTTTCTTGAGACAAAGTAGACTCATACCCAATTGGCAAGCAATCTCCCATCTTCAGTTGGGTCTTTTCTGACAGGGCCCTTACTTCGTTAGGTGTCCCACAGGGTGCTAATACTGATGAAGAACAAACTAGGCGTTCATTGGTATCCATAAAAAAAATTGTTGAAGATCGTTTTTCAGGCAAATGTTCTTTATGCAACTTTATGATATGCACATGAACCAATGCAAAAGAAAAAAAAAAGGTTAGTATACCTAGAAAAAGAATAAATAACAAAATAAATTTAAACATCACACAAAGTAAAAGGATGGATCTTAGCTTTTGGTCCATTCTAACAGGGAAGAGTGATGGCTCTATCTATGGGTTAGGCACTCTTAAGGTTCACTATATGTGGTTTTAGGGTTAAAGTCTAAAGGTCCTCAAATTGTTCCTTACATCCTTGTCCATCACAGACTAGTAAGGCACCCTAATCCTCACCCATTACAGGCTACAAGCGGAAAAGGTTCAATTTGAGTGGGAGTATTTCGCTAGCCACTGCGGAGGCATTAGACCTCACGAAAGCAATAGGTACTTTACTCCCTCCTAGAGGGATAGAGCTCGGGTGTAGAGCTCATGTTATGCACATGCATATGAATGACATAATTAACAAGGTAACTAAAACATGAATGAATAACAACACATATATACAACAAGGTTCAATTTCATTTAGCTTTTGGATAACACAAATTATTTGCTGGCCTGACTCTCAAGATCCCCAGTGGAGTCGCCAAGCTGTCGTAACGTCTAGATCCGGGGATCTATCGCTAGACATTGACTTTAGGGAGTCGCCACCAATCTTTTTTATCTAAGTGTGATTGGCCACCTAAGGAATCTGTCCTTTCAGGGAACACCTAAGCTTAAGGGTCCCTAAAAGAATAGGTTCAGGTCTACTAACCAGAACAGGGTTCGGGAGTTCGGTTACGTGTGAGGAAGGTTATAGCACCCTCACAACGCCCATCAAAAGATGGTACCAGCTTAAATTTGTGTTATCGAAAAGCTTTAAAATTTTACCAAGTAATTAGTTATTGGAAATTATTCTCAATTGACTCTAATACTTTTAGCAAAAAATTGAGAAAATTCCCTCACCTCAGGAGTATGCAAGAAAACTACTGTTTCACTTACAGAGGCTCCGTCGTCGGATTATTTAAAGAAAAAAATAAAATCAAAATTAAGATAGAAAGGAAGGAAAGAATGATTTTTTTTTGTAGGGAAAATTGATACTTTCAACTTTTCCCTAAAAATATTTTTTGGAAATTTCGATTTTCAAGGAAAATTGATACTTTCAACTTTTCCTCAAAAACCCTTTTTTTAAAAATTTATTTCTAAGGAAAATTGATACTTTCAACTTTTCCCCAAAAATATTTTTTTTGAAATTTTGATTTTTAAGGAAAATTGATACTTTCAACTTTTCCCCAAAAATATATTTTTTTGGAAATTTATTTTTCTTTTAAGGAAAATTGATACTTTCAACTTTTCCCTAAAAATATTTTTTTTCGAAATTTATTTCTGAGGAAAATTGATACTTTCAACTTTTCCCCAAAAATATTTTTTTTGAAATTTATTTCTGAGGAAAATTGATACTTTCAACTTTTCCCTAAAAATATATATTTTTTTGGAATTTTTTATTTTTATTTAAAGAAAATAAAATAATAAAAAATAAATAAAAAGAATATTACATAAACCTAATCTAATAAATAAAAATTAAAATAAACAAAGAAATAAATAAAATATAGAAAAAAAAAAAAAAAAAACCTGGAGCGGCTCGGATCGCGGCTCGGCTCGGCTCAGCTCGGCTCAAGGCAGGAAAACGGTCGGGGGGAGCGGCTTGGCGGCTTGGCTCGGCTCGGCTCGACTCGGAGGGGGCTGGCACGCGCGGGTCAGAAAGCGGGTCGACGCCCGGGTCGGGTCGGGTTACGGCAAAACACGCGGATCCTCTGGGTTACTTAAGGCCAAAACGACGTCGTTTTGGGAGGGTATAAAAGGCACCTTCCTCTGTTTTTCGGCAAAACGCTCCTCCCCCTCTCTCTCTCTTCTTCCTTTTTCTCTCCCTTCTCTCTAGAAACCGAAGAACACCGGTGCCGGATTCTGGAAATTTTCGCCGGAATCTGGAAATTTCACCGGAAGTTGGCCGAAAAGTCGCCGGTTTCTGGGATTCTTCGCCGGAAACTGGG
Source organism: Durio zibethinus (assembly GCF_047325235.1). Lineage (NCBI taxonomy): Eukaryota > Viridiplantae > Streptophyta > Magnoliopsida > Malvales > Malvaceae > Durio > Durio zibethinus. Next base: position 16,261,781 of record NC_143179.1, read on the forward strand.
CAGGTCGCCGGAAACTTCAATGTTGGCCGAAATTTTCGCCGAAAAATTCAAACTTCGTCGGAATTTCTCCGGAATCTGGAAATTTCCCAGAAATTTTCAGAAAAAATTTTCGCCAAAAATTTCTAAAAATTTTTTCTCACTCCCAGAACACTCCTAAACTTTTCCTAGCTTCCTATACGCCTCCTTTTCTCTTAAATCAGTAGCTTTGCTTACTGTTTTCTGTGTGTTTTTGAACTGTTCCAGGAGGTGCTTTATATAGGGATTGATCAGGAGTTTCTGATCAATCCCAATTCCTCCTTGGACGGGAATTCAATCTTTGAATCCCACTGGACTCTTCTGATTGAATTCCCACTTCCAATGGGATTCTTCAGCCTTCAATCTCAGCCCTCCAAAATCAAAATAAAAAAAAACTAGATAATTAGAAAAGAAAATCAAAAATTAAAAATTAAAAATAATATCAGATAATTCGGGAAAAAGAAGATAGAATTAACAGATGATTAAAAAAAATAATAACAAATAAAATAAGATAAACCCAAAAATATATTACACAAAAAAATAATAATAATAATAATAATATATAACTGTATAAATAAAATACATATAAATCTAATCTGAATAAAAATAAATAAATAAATAAAGATATACATAATAATAATAATAATAATAGAATACATAAAATACAAAAGAAGAAAAAAATATACAGGATTGAAATGGGCCTTACCCATTTGGGTCAGGCCCAATTGATCTGGGCCCGGACCCAATTGGGTGTCTACAAGAAGGATTAATCATCCCTTTGATATAAGATAATTTAATTCTCCCAAAATAGAGAAATTATTTTTAATTCATGAGATTAACTTTATGTGTTATATTATAAGCTTAAAAATAACATTAATAATTTAAATTATATAAATTTGAAGAAAAAATAATTTTGATGAATAAATAAATTATCTTATTTGTGCAAATTAAACACAAGATAAAATAATATTATTTAATTTACTCATATTTATAATATCTTATTTTATCTTATCCTATCATGAATTTGTATGCTAAATATATCTTTAATATAAGTTATTGATAAAATATTAAAATTTTAAATTTAATAATTCAAATTCAAATCAGGCAAGCTCAAGCATTAAAACAAAATGCACTTTGGTTTTGAGTCTAAAATTGAAGTGAGAATTTGCAGATTGGACCCAATGGTGCGCTGTAGATTGGAGAATTGACCTGCTTGTGGTCTAAAGAATCGCCCAAATACCGCTGCCATGGATTGACTAAGTGTGGCCAATGGGCGTCTTTAGTATTCGCAATGACTAAAGACCAAACAGCCACCACATCCACATGGATTCTTTTGACAAATAATTTTGTTTGATATTATGGTAATTAAGGAGTATTAATTCACGTTTTATTTGAAATTTTTTTTTGCACGATCTTAAGGCATACTCTTCCATGTCAGCATAATATATTCATAACAATTAAATTATTTTTCAATACTAGATCTAGATTTGACGATTTATATGTATAAAATATTGATAATTTATATATTTATATAATATTTTATACAAAAATTATATTACAATTTATGTTAACATAAAAGCATAAAATATATTTTTTTATTTTATTAAATTCATATATAATTTTTTTAAAAATTTTAAATCGCGTCATTTTTATATATTTTTTATTATTTTCGTGTTATATTACTATATTATATTTAAGATTGTTAGGTATATTCATTATTTCATTCATCCCAAAATTTTTATCTTTATTCAAACTTTCTAAAAAGGTTAAGAAAAAATAATTTATAATAAAGTTTATGTTTAAAATTTCAAATCTTTTATAATATTGATATTCTTTGACGTTTAGTGAAAAAATAAAAATAAAAAAATGAACATCGCATTAAAAAAAAGATATTAAATGTTCAAAACTTTAAAAAAAGGCATAACTTTCGAAAGTTAGAAAAAAAAAAAGATGAAATAAAAAAAAATGAGATAGAATATGATCCATAAACTTTTTAAATAGTTATACTTTGTTTATTGTTTGAAAAAAATATTATCAGGGGAAAATATTTTTCAAGAAAAATATTTTCTCTGCTCTTGTTATTTGGATGAAATGATGACAACATTTTTTATTGTTTAATATGTAATTTAAAAATTTTCACTTTACTAAAGAATATATGTCTATATAAATATTATACTAACAATAGGTATTAAAAAAAAATTCATCATGTTATATATACTTTTATATCGTCATAGTAGCATAATTTTATTGTTTTTTATTTAAATTTATCACATTTTATTATTATTTTCCATATTATTGAAACTTGATGGAATCATTTCAAAAACAACGATATAAATAATAAATATAATAATTTAAAATTCATTAATGCTATTTTAAAATTAAAAACAAGTTTAATAAAAATATATAGTAAATTTTAGTTTTAAATGATAAATTTTAAAAATAAATAGAAACCACATAATTCATTAAAATTTAATTTATTGTTCAATTTTAGATTGAATATCTTTATATAAAATATAATTATAATATATATACTATATATAAAATCTGTGACTAGGTTTGGTAATACGAGTTTGGTATCTTCATTTTTAATTTTTTTTTCAAAAAAAAAAAAAAAAGGTGAATTGAATTGAAAAGAACTTTGAAAAAAAATAGGAAGCAAAGGCAAGAACTTCTTGTATACGGAACACAATTTGCGGCAAATTATTGGAAAAATTGCTTTGAAAATTTTTTCTACTTCCAGAAACAACATATGGAATAAAAGTTTTGATGAATGACGTGCAAATCTTGAGCAAATCAAACAATGTTAGAAATTTTGCCTCTTTCTTTTCTTATCTTTTTTTTTTTCTTCTTCTTGAAATCATTAAAATTTGTAATCTTTGCTTTCAATAATATATTTGTTTAAACCAAAATTTGTTTTCTCTTTTTGGCTTCTTTCAGGAAAAGAAAAAAAAAGATTAAGTTTTGTTGTTACGATTGTTTTATATGAACAATGGTTGGCTTTTTTTTTTTTACCATTTAAAACGTTTAAGACAATCAAATTATGTTACCGTAGAATTCAAGTTCATTTCGCTTGAATCCAGTCAAAATTTAGCTATTTTTAATTCTATAAAACCTTTCTTTCTCGTTATTAATAATATTAAAATCGATCATTGATTATGATCTGATATTAATATTAATAGCATTAAAAAAAGAATAATGTCTAATTGATGCCTTTAATATAAAGTGTTTATGAGTAATACATATATTAAAAAATATTTAACATGATACTCAAAATTTTATTTTATTTATCTATTCACCCCAATTGCTAAAAGAATATCATGACGTGCCACTTTTTAATTAAATTAATTCAAATTGAAATTATTTTAAATTTTGATGTCTCCAATTTGAGGTTTTTTCCATTCGAATTTTTTTAAATTCAGACATTTTAAAGTGTGAGTAGAGTTCATGTTCGAATTAGTTGTGGCATTTTAGGTTTTATATAAAACGTAACCATTTCAGTGTGTTTTTTTTAACAGTTTAAAGTTTAAACAATTTCAAGTTGGGATTTTTGACTTGTTTATTAAATCAAAATCGATTGAAATTAGATGCAAATTGTTTTGAGAAAATTTTTTAAATTTGGATGCATTTTATCACCTCTACACATAACTATCTTGTTTTAATTTTAACCAAACGAAAACAATTTAAGAAAAATGACTAAATTGTATCTATTTAAAATGATTTTGGATTTTAAAAGAAAATAATTCTGAAGTTAGGCCCTGTTCAATGCTGAGCGAGAATGAAGTGGAAAACGGGTTATCGCACGGTGGCTCGTGATGGAACGAGGCTTTTAATAATCAAAATGAAACTTTTGGTTTGACGTTAAGGATAACGAGAGCAAAAATATTGAATAATTATAGTTGGATTATGGCACTATTCTTATATTACATCAAACAAACGTAATCGCTGAAAAATAAATAAAACAAACAGAAAAACGTAATCAAATTTTGCAATGATTCAACAGGTTAGTCCTTGTACAGGCACAGAGGAATTAGCTGATTTTACTTTTATTTCTCCTATTGGACTGGTCCCACCCAGATGCCCACTTGATGTACTAGTTAATAATAGTTCCCCACTTCTACCGTGAATTGTGATTGCCATTTATATTAATAATTTAAGATACGATAAAAATTATAAAATGATATAATAAAAATAATATAATAATATATAATATAAATTTAATAAAAAAAATATATATTTTACTTTTTATTTAAATATAAATCATGATATAATTTTTATATAAAATTATATATATATACATACAGGAATTTAAACATCTACCATCGTACCTCTTTCGAGTTTCAATCGTAAATCTCGCACTTTCAGGATTCAATCGCAAATGTGTAGCTGTAGGCTACTCCACATTTTGGTTGTCAACCTATATTGGTGCATTCAAACTTCAAAAACGTTATACAAATGAATTTTTTTCTTTTCTAGATGGGTCAGTTTGACTGCATTGATTGATGTGGGAAAAGAGGAGGGAAAGTTGGGCCTCGGGGACCACCTCCCACAATTATTTTATATTATTTAGTTTCAATCACGATAGGATATGCCCTGTTTACTATTTTTATCTCATTGTTCTCTTGCTCCTATCCCTCCAACTAAGCTTTTGCACTTTTGCTATCTCTCCTTTACTATTGCCCTGTCCTGTCACAGTGAACTGCCGACTTCCAAGACTCTCTCTTAGTCTTCCATCCTGGTAGGTCGTAAAGCAAGTGGAAGCCCTGAGCTTTCCATTCTTCTTTTCTTCAGTTTTTTTATTATTACTTTTGGTTTTAGTTTTTCTCTTCCTTTATACTATCTGCTATCCATAGGGTATAGTACTGAATAATGATAGCTCCGTTTCACTTTCCCAGTCACTTGTCATTTCTGTACTTTTGGCTTGCAATCTGAATTCGGAAGTGCCTTCTGGTATTTGTCTTTTAATACCTTCCATCTTGCATTGTGCAAGGAAATCTGTTCTCATACACTTACTTCAAATTCGTTATTCCATTTCTTCAGCAATCAGCACCCACTTCTGAATATTTGCAATTGAACAAATATAATAAATTCATCTTTCATTCATTCTTCTCTCTCTCTCTTTTGATATTGAAGCTTCTGGTTTTCTCTTCTTCCATGAAAAAAGCTCAAATGACCATACCTCACTTGTTTAGATGTCCAATCAGCCTGGACTTGTTCACAGATCCTGTCACTCTATGTACAGGCCAAACTTATGACAGATCAAGCATAGAAAAGTGGTTAGCTGCAGGTAATCTCACATGTCCTGTTACAATGCAAAATCTCCATGATCCATCTCTTGTTCCAAATCATAATCTTCGTCATTTGATTGAACAATGGCGTCAAATGCGCCACCAATTTGACCATGATTACATGACAACGATCGACCCTTTAGTCTCCCTGAAGCACAACCTTGAATCTCCCGAAGCTACCTTACAAGAGAAACTTCAAACACTAGAAAAAATTCAAGTTCTAACGGATGAAACACCATCTAGAAATTCCATTTTGCTCGAAATAGGTTTCTTGCCTTTACTTTTGCAACTACTTTTCGTAAATGTAGACCTTGAATTCTCCCAGGAGTATGTGAAGTTTGTGGAGCAATTGCTTTCTTGTGTTCTTAGGTTGATGCCTTTTGGAGAATTAGAGTGTTTGAATATGCTTAAAGAAGAGTCTAAGTTGGAATCTTTTGTAGTTTTGTTTGAGCATGGCACAGGAATGATCAAGCAAAGTTTGTGTCAACTTGTAGGGGAAATCTCATCATCCTCAGACACCAGGGAGCTTTGTGCAATGATTGGAAAGAACCACAGGTTCTTAAATCGGATTTTTTCTCTTGTTCAGCAGAATTCTGAGACATCTGAGGCTGGAATAAAAGCCATTTCAGCATTGTGTTGCTTGGAATCAAACAGAGAAAAATTGGTTCAACAAGGCCTAATCAATGGCCTGATAACATTTATTTTGAACTCAGAAAGAAAGCAAAGAAGCTTGGCAGCAACAGCAATGACGAGACTAGAACAACTTCTAGGGATAGAGAGAGGAAAGGAGGCACTGATAAACAATCCAAACGGTGTTAAAGCAGTGGTTAAGATGGTTTTCAGGGTATCGGACCATGAAGGGAGTGAAAGTGCTGTTAACTCATTGATGATGGTGTGCCACGAATCATTGCAGGCAAGGGAAAAAGCAATAGCTGCTGGAGTTTTGACACAGTTGCTGTTGCTTCTACAGTGCCAGTGTAGTGGCAGGACCAAAACGAAGGCAAGAACATTGCTGAAGCTGCTAAGATCCAAGTGGGCCGAGGAGCAATAGCATGTGTTTTTAGGGAAATTAATGTCTGTACTTATATATGCTGTGTGGTGCCTTGGGTTCCCTCTTCCCTCTATCACTTAGTTTCTGTATAGAAAATATCAATTTTATGTAAGCTCCTCAGTCATTGAAAAATCCATCCCATTTAAGTAGTCTTTATCCAGGCTTACTTAGCACATAGCAACTCATGCCAATATTAATCTTTCAAAGGATCTAGGAACCCTTTTTTTTTTATCTAAAAATATAGGTTTGAACTCAGACTTTTTATACATGATATATTCATGTAGATATATATATATGGTATTTCATGTCTATATTTATTTATTTCATGTTAAACATGTATAAAATATGAATATTATAATATCATAATTTGTGTTGATATATTAAATACAAAATATAATTTTTTTATTTTTGTTAAAATTTTAAACCTATTATTTTCAAATCTATTTTTATATAGTTTAATATAATATTATTATTATATCATATTTAAAATTATCAAATTACATTCATGCATCATAATATCTAAGCAAATATCAAAATACTCACGGATTATAATCATTATGAATTAGAATACTCCACAAAAGGGGTTAATCATTTTCCATTTCTAAGTTAATCTCAATCTAATCCCAATTCCGTAACTATTTTTAAAAATTAAGGTACAGTTAGGCCGTATTAATGTCATTGATTCTCAAATTAAAAGCACGAAAATTCAGTGAAAACGTAAGGTCCCTGAAATTCGTTACAGAAGCTTTTAATCCCCACAATCACAAAAATTGATGTAATCTCAGGAATTTGATTCGATTGACATTTTGGTGTTCGAAGTTGATGTGGCTCAGTTTAATTAATCGCCTATTAGTACGTATGAAGCCATTATTTTCTGTTGTTTGCGCCTTCTGAAGTGGCCATTTTTCGTTGAAGGATAATATCATAGTACGAAGCACGATGAAAGCATTTTTACGAAAGTGTTCTGGAAGCAATACTGATTTTACTTATTAGTTGAAGATAAAATCATGAATTCGAAAATTATTCATTATTTATAATGTAAATTCTTAAATATTAATGTAAAAGATTTTTTAAAAAATTCATGAAAAATATCTTATTCCTTTATTTTGTGAATCTTTCTCTTTTCCTTTCTTATTTTTCATATAACTTATCATATAATCTCACATATATATATATATATATGAGATTTATTTTATATTTTGGATGAATACTCTTTTATCCTATTTTATCATGGTTGAATGTCATGTTTTATTTGAGAAAAGAAGAGACCTCAACAAAAACCTTTTCATTATCATGGAATAGTCAAATGTCATTTTTTCCTTTTATTTGTTCATTATGGCCGAAATACCATGATTTAAAAAGAAAAGTGGGGAAGCATTCGGTTTTTACTTGGTTTGAAATTCAAACCAATTGTAATTAATTGCCCATAGCAATTATTTGATAGGAATTTATTGTCCACTCATTTGGTCGGGCTTTTCCAATATTAGCTTACCCAATCCAATTGCCACAACTATTTTTGTTATCTATCCATAACTTGTACATACAAAGATCTCTATCTATTTCTTTGAAAAGAAGTCAAAAACTAAGAATTATTTTACAATTTTTTAGGGATATTTTTAGGTTTAAAAAGCAAAATAATTTTTTTTGTTATTAAAAATTGTTAACAGATAATTAAAAATATTTTTGACTTTTGAACTAAGTTGATATGTCAGGCCGAACTAATTTCATGGGGCTATGTCAACTTAGCCACCTCACTAGTTTGTTGAGTAAGCCCTCTAAATGTTGATTTATCATCTTTATAATGAATGATCAATGTCTAAATCAACTCGATTTGCTAAATCATTTTGGGCCCTAGGGCTGACCTTAAGTAGCCTAGGTTGCTTATGTCCTTTTTTTTTATAAGTATAAATAGGACCATCTAAGTACCATTTTATCATTTTATTTTCTTTTACTTTCCTTTTTTTATTATCTTTATTTGTCGATCTCTAACTTGAACGTCAGAGCATAAACGCTGAGATCATTCCTGGCCTTTTTCTTTAATAGCTTTCTTTCTCTTTTTTATTTATTTTAAGGTTAAGTTTTACCTTTCAAAGATCGCTCGGCATAAATAATTTTTTTTTTTTATAAAATTTGAATGAAAAATTATGTGGTATCACTTATTACTCTTTAACTTATTTTTTTAGAGATAATATTATGAATGACTTTTAAATTATAATAAAATATTTAATATGATATCTAAATTTTAAAACTCTATAATGTGATATTTAAATTATGAATTTATTAACTAATGTGACACTTTAAAGATTATTTATATCTCATATATTATCATTTGGAGCTAGTTATGTTATGGGTGAATGTCATATTAATTAATTTATAATTTATATATCATATTAAAAAATTTTAAAATTTAGATATCATATTAAATATTTTATTATGATTTAAAAATTATTCATAATATTAATATTTAAAAGATAATTGAAATTGATTTTTTTTTAATAAGTGATCCATTAACTTTTTAGGCATTTTTCACAAGAAAAGCGAAAAAACAAAAGGAATTTTTTTAATTTTATAATTATAATATAAATTTAAAAAAATAATTTTACTTTGATTTTTAGCAGTTTTTATGCTCTATGATTAAGATTCAAAATTCAAAGTTTGAATCTCCTTTTTCCGTATAAACTTTTTTTTAATACGTTTTAAGAAAAATCTATCAACCTCTTTCTCTGTCATATCAGGAAAAGTCTTGAGCCAAACGACAAGATTACCCTCGATCCAAAAGGAATCTTGGTAGAAGGAAGTTTCCACTTGCATATCATGGCCATCAAATATATATATATATATATATTTTTTATTGGACGCCGCAAAGGCAACTGCAACTCCGTCTAATTCTAATTGATGGCACATTAAAGTAGATTTAATAATTTATAAATTTATATTTATGATTTTTTTATATTAAATAATATAATATAAATTTTATTGTATATTAAATTTATATCAATATATTAAATATAAAACATATATTTTTATTAAAATTTTTAATTAAATTATTTTTATTTTTTGTATTATATTATTATATCATATTTAAAATTATATTTTTATATTCAAAGTTTCGTTACATTCCTTCCTTTGCCTAAGCTTTCATTTGAATAGATATACTGATTTGTCTGCACATTGTTTTTTGTTTGATTGCAGTTTGGAAGCGCATTTCGAGCTCCCCAAAAAGAAAGAAACCAAGTTAAAAAAGATGTGTACCTTTGGAATGGAAGAGAGGACGCATAAAGGACCTCAAGAGTCAAAAAAATAAAATAAAATGGGGCGTCTAACTTTAACAATAAAGGTTTATCAACCAAAAAAAAAATTCTTTTTAATTTTAAATTATGTTGCCACTTTTTTTTATTAATATAATATTATATTATCATATCATATTTAAAATTATTAAATCTATATTCATGCATAATATTACTTAAGCAAATATATGAATACATGTGGATTATAATCATTATGAATTAGATTACTTGATGAGAGGAGTTAATCATTTTCCATTTCTTTGTCAATCTCAATTTTACTCCCAATTCCTTAACCATTCAAAAAAAAAAAAAAAAAAAACTTAAGGTATTGTTAGGTCATGTTGATGCCATTGATTCTCAAATCAAAAGTCTTAAATTTCAATTGGACGAAAAGGTTTGATCCCTGAAATTTGTTACAGAAGTTTTTAATCCTCAAAATCACAAAAATTTATGTAATATTGAGCATTTGATTTGCTTGACAATTTGGTGTTGGAAGTTGATGGCTCAGTTTAATTAATCTTCGATTAGCACATATGAAGCCTTTATTTTCTGTTGTTTATGCCTTCTGAAGTGGCATTTTACCAAATGGACTCAATCTCAATTGCCACAATTATTTTTATCATCCATAACCTATGCATAAAACGATCTCTATTTATTTCTATAGAATGAAGTCACTAACCGCCAATTATTTTACAAATTTTTTTTATAAAATTTTGAATGAAATAAATTAAGTGGCATCACTTATTTCTCTTTAACGTAATTTTTTTTATTTAAAAAAATAATTGAATCTAATTCTTTGAATAAGTGACGTATTAACTTTTTAGGAATTTTTTTTTATAGAAAAAGTAGAGAGACTAATGGAATTCTTTAATCCTATAAGTATAATATAAATTAAAAAAATAATTTTAATTTGAATTTTAACAATTTTACTTGAATTTTATAAAAAGATTAAAATTCAAAATTCAAAGTTTGAATCTCTATTTTTTTTTCTTATGAACTTTTTTTTATATGTTCTAAGAAAATCTATCAGTCTCTTTCTGTCATATCAAGCAAAGTCTCGATTCAAACGACATGCCACTATTAACCTTGACCCACCAAGAATCTTTGTAGAAGGAAGTTTCCACTTGCATATAATGGCCAATATTTTTCTGATTGAACCCCATGAAGGCAACTACAACTCCGTTTAATTCTAATTGATGGGACATTTAAGAAAATTTAATATAAATATTTATTTCATATTAAATATATATAAATATAAAAATTATTATATTAATTTTATGTTCATACATAAATTCTAAAATATATATTTTATTATTATCAAATTTATATATAATTTTAGTAAATTTTAAATTATATTATTTTTATATTTTTTGTCTTATTATCGTATTGAATTTAATATTATCCTATTTACATTTAAAGTATTGATATATTCGTTTTTTGACTCTTTAACTTTCATTGAAACAGCTTTACCATACCAGGCTGATTTGTCCGCACACTGTTTTTATTTGAATATAGTTTGGAAGCACATTTCCAGCATTCCAAAAAGGAAAGAAACCAAGTTAAAAAAAAAAAAAAAAAAGATATCCATAGTAAAAAAATCAACGGGGCTGGTTAACTTTAACACTAAAGGTTTATCAACCATTGACAATCAATATGGTCCACCTTTTCGGCTAGGAAGTTAATCCAGCAAGACACTGAAAACTTGCGTTTTTGCCCAAATACAAGGTGAAAGATTAACAAATTTGCACATTTGCAGCCCACCCTGGCTGTGCTAAACGACCGAATAAATCTACTTAGGGAAGGGTCAAAAGTTGGGTGCCTGCAATTTCGAGCATTGATAACAGCATTATCAGTGCTTATTATGCAGAAGAACCAAAGATACCCTACTCTTAGAGCACCTAGAAAATGTCTCCCATAAGAAAAGTTGAGAGAAATTTGTTTAGAGAAAAGTACAATAATTAAACTGATTCCCTGATTCTGTCTGTTTAAAAAAAGTCAGTGAGATTCTAGATGTTGCAACTATTCAAGGACTTTTAATCAAACTTTCTGTAGGTGTCCAGCTATTTTTGAGAGGGCAAAAATTTAAAATTACAACATGGGAGTGGGTTAATAGTAAAGGTGGAAGGTTGTTCTAGTGTTTGTATCATGGTACTTAAGTTACTGCTCAGGAAGAGAGTAGGAAGAAGAGAAAAACAAGAAGTAAATATGAAAAATTCAAGTGGTTTGATAATACTTGAGAAGAGCTACTTATACTTGCATGATGAAAGTAGTGGACCTAGATAGCAGAGCTCTAAGGGATGGGGTTAGAGTTGACGTGCTAGTCCAAACTTAATTTGTAGCTAGCAACTCAATCGGAAGATGATAAGTCAATATCCTTACATGATATTAAGTGATCAATTGAGGTAGACAAGTTAATGTGGAGTTCGAGACTTTCGATCGGCTCGACACATTAACTCAGGTCCAATTGATAAAAATGTCCTCATCTGGTTAATGACTCACACTTTGTAACAAAATGTCTATTTTACCTTTTAGACCATAAAATACCCCCCAAAATTTGTCCCTTACAAAGTGTTGGACTAGTAAAAAGTAAGGTTGGTTGATATGTTATTGTTAAGTTGCGAGTTAAGTGAGGATTTTTTTTTAGGGTTCCCATTACATTGTATTGATTAGATGTTTTTGAAATTATTCAAAACTTAATCTGCCAAGCTAGTTCTAGGAATGTGCTGATGTAGATGAGGTAACATTAACATTCGGATTTAAGATAATATGGCTGTAAATTTCAAATTTTATTTGACCTGACTCGAATTTATTCGAATTTTAAATTTGATTTTAACATTTTAATTTGAGCTAACTTAATTGGATTTAATTAAATTAAGAATGTTTAGGTTTATCTTGGATTAATTGTTTTCAAATCAATTTGCATAATTTGAAGTTCAAGCTAATTTAATCCAAATCAATTCGAGTTTAGTTCAACTTTTACGTTTGATTTAAATAAATTAATTTGGACTAATTTAAGTATGGTAATTGAATTAATTTGTTTCGTACTTACCTCAAATTAATTGTTTTTGAATCATTTATATGAATTAAAATTTAGTCAATTTAAAGTTCAAATTCTAAAATCTAATCTGATTTAGTCTCGGGTCAAAATTCAATCATTTGAGCTTAAAGGCCTGATAAAGGCCCAAATTTCAATTTTAAATCCGAATTAAATTTCAAAGTCTAATTTTATTTTTATTGTTTTATTTTTTTATTATTGTTCTTATCTTTTTTATTTATTGAATTAATTAAAAATGAAGAAAAGGATAAAAAAATGCAAGAAACAAAAAAATAAATTTCCTAAGGCCCTGTACTCCACTAGCCAACACCCTGCCACACTACCTTGCATATTGATAACAGCCACCAAACTTTGGAAATTTTGTTTATTATGGGGATTTACAGATAAAAAGAGGCAATAAGGAATTCTAAAAAAGATGTGGGGTTCCAACACTTTTTTTTGCATTATTGCTCGTACCAAGCCTTGGTACTCACCAGCCTCAAATCATGCCATGTCCACCAACGCTTCACCTAAACTATACATCTAAGAACCAGCCCCGGTCTCCACCACTCCCTAACCTTAATCACATCCATACTAGACACCAATTTCTCAATAACTAACCCAATAACACCAACATTAGCTCAAGTTGCACACTTCCTAACCCTGTATAAGAATCAACGCCTTTGCCTCCACCAAGCCCCATTCGGCGATCCTTATAGCACCCTTACACCCAACAGAGGTCCAACACCCATTTGACGATCCTTATAGCATCTTTACGCTTAGCATAGCCCCAACTTACTCGTGCCTCCATACCCAGAACCAGCATTCATTTTTTTCACTTAGCCCGCGCCATTTGCCACTCCTCACCTTACCTTCTACATTCATCTGATGAGCCTTTGAATCAAGCACAAAGCCACTAGGCTAACCCTTACCAAAACCTAGCCTAGCCTGTAAACAAAAACCCAAGCCACCCTAAACGAACTCGGCACTAGTGCATACCACACCAATCATGCATGCACCAAACATTGAAATGAGTCTCGTGTCTCCACAATCCCAACCTTTGCATAACTCTTGAGTCCTTAGTTGTGCCACTAAACATAAGCTTAACCTTCATCCTTTCAATTTTAGACCTTTTGTCCAACACCAACCAGCCCCGTATGCATTCATGACACATCAGCAGAACCTCCCATTCAACCACCATAAAACATACCAGGAGAATCAACTTTTTCCAAGTCTTACGCCTCATCGCACAAAATGGTCTCCATTAAAATCACCATAAAAAACCTATTTACTATTTAAACACCGACAACTAGGAACCAATCGCTAGCCCCGACTAGACCAAACCAAAACCCACTGCAAACAACCCAAGGCCACCAACACGACTCCATTTGGTCAAGCAAAACCATCAAAAACCAAAATCTAAAAAAAAAAATAGAGACAAAAGAAAACCTTCGTTTAGCCTCCATAAATTCGAGACTACAAGCACAGTGTCAAGCACCCAAAAAATAAAAAAAAAATCACCACACAACCTTTGGAATGGGGTATACAGTGTCGGTGTAACACAAAAAAAATCAAACAAAAACATCAAAAGTTAATCGCATAAAAAGGCTTTGGTTTGGGCGATTTATAGAGTGTTATGGCTAAATCTTTGGTAGAAAGGGAGGTCATAATTAAAAGAAAAACATACTGAAAAAATGGTGCCCTTTTGACTGGTGGTGGAGGTATTTTAAAGGTTTGAAATGAAAAGTTTTAGGCCTAGTTCTAAGGAGTTTGAAAAAGATTTTGAGAAATCCAATTAGATAAAAGGAAAAAGGAAAGAATGAGAAGCATTTTGGCTTTAAACTAGAGTTGTGAATGATTGTCAATCATGGAGAAAGCGGTGGCAATGACAGTTGGCTAGCATGGGATCACTGGATCTTGGGCTGGTTGAAAGAGTATTTGAGAGATTTTTTTTTAGCAGATGAGTGGAAAAAATGTTTTTAAAAAATGGTTGACTTTTATAAACAAAAAAAATCAAAATAGTGTATGTTAAAAAGTTAAAGAACTGCGCATAACCTCAACCTGGATCCGAGATCCTCCCACTTGACCCATTCAATTCTCAATTATTCAGCTCGAATCAGTTTAAGTGAACCATATAAAAACTAACCAAAAATCATTTCGGACCACCTAAACCACTCTTATGACGAAGGTGATACTCTTTTGTTTCATTCTCAAAGTGATCGATAGTTTGATTGTACCTTTTATTGTCATTTGCTCATTTTTAAATCCAATAAAGGTGGTGGTGAATGGGTTCAACATCTCTTTAGTAATCCCTATCCACAACATAGTTGAATGATAAAAGATGTTGGTCGAGCTTTCATTATCAAATAAGATCTACTTTAACACATGATTATACACCATGACTTGTATAATGATGGCATCATCATTTGGGAACTAGATCTTTTCAAATCTTCTGAGCTAAAAAAAATCGACTCAATTTTTTAACTTTTTTGCTTTTTGATTGTAGACTTAATAGCCATAGCAATGCCATAGTTAAACTTTTTTTTGGTTAATGTCGAGGTTTCGTTGGTTATCATATTGATTATTTTTACAATGGGTTTGTTATCTACATTATTTCTCTTTTCATTTCTCTGATAGGCCCTATGAATGATATCACCTTGATCACTGTCTCTTTTTTTTTCCTTATAATTTTTTTTCAGTTGTTCTCTCTTTTCTTATTTTTAAAATCCTTTTTTCCTTACCTTTGCCTTTATGATCCATAAATTTATTGAGTTACTCTTTTCTGATCAAGTTTTCTATTTTGTTCATTAGGTCTATACAGCCCTCCGTGTTATAACTTTAATTTTTATGAAAAGCATTCTTTTGGTTAGGTTTTTTTTGCTATTTTACTTTAGTGGTTTAGGCTATTTGAGCTTGGTATCCCTTTTTATTTGCATTAAAATCTTCTCTCGAGAGATATTTAATGTAGTGTAGTTGTTATATCTTTTGTTCATCTTCTTGCCCTAAAGTACCCTTTAGATTTTTTTCCTCTTAAAGGATTATTGATTTCTCATCCTCTTCTAGAGCCAAGGTAAATGATGTGCCTCTCTTATCTCAATTATTTTTTATTATAGCTTTAGCATTGATGTATTTTTCAATAATCAAAAGTATGTTGGCCAAAGTCTTTGGTGTCTCTAAGGAAAGGGTGAACTTGAAGTAGTATTCCTTATTGTTTAGCTCATTTGTTAGGATAACCACTGAATAATTTGTTTCAAATTCTTGACTTGAAAAGGTTCAGCATTAAAACATATGCCAGACTTTTTCAAGGATTCATTTTTTCTTTGGTGGATAGATATCAACTGCTGATGAAGTGGGTTAAGAAGGAATGGTCAAGCTACTTAAAGGAAGAGATAGGTTTTAGTTTGAGACTGGTGTACCATGACTAAGTTGTTCTTTTTACATATGAAAGGCTCGTTAGCTCTTTGTATCATCATGTTAGTTCTATAAAACTCATGGTAGTTAAAAGGATTAGAGGTTTCATTATAAGTCTCTAAAGTTGGCATTTGGAATTCTTTTAGAGGTAAAGCTCGATCGATGTCCTTGGTAAATAGAGAAGTTTACAAAAACTTCAGATCGTTATCAAAGGTGGAGGGTTTATTCTTCAATTCTTTCTCTATCACCTCTATTAGAGCTTTAAAATCTTTATTAGGTTATGGTTCTAAAGTGGCTTATTTGGATTTTTTGGTGGTGGTATGTGTGTGGGTATTTGTATGGTATTGGCTAAAAGGAGTTTCATCTTTTTAGGTACCGACAAGGTAGCACTGGTATCATAAGTTGATAACTTTTGTGTTGGTAGAATTTTTAGGTTTAGGGTTTAATGCTTTAGATGTTTATTGTTAGGTAAAGTTTTATATAATATTTTTTAGGGATTGTGGTTGTTGGTAAAGGCTTCAAATTGTTCCATTATTGGGGCTACTAGTACAGGTCAATCAAGGTTTTGCTGGCTAAGTTGACTCTCAGTCCTGACCATAACGTTATCTCATTCTTCAATGACTCTATTCTTAAGAGTCATTTTAGATCAACTATACTAAAATGGCCCTCCCTAGCGCCCAAAAATGTTGGTGTTGAGTTGTCTTGGTGAGGGAAAAAACATAAAATCACAAAGTGAGAGGTTGGTTAATAGCAAAGGTTGGAGGTTGCTTTGACATTTGTACTTTGATACTTAAGTTAGTGCTCAAGAAAATATTAGGAAGAAAAAAAAGTAGATATTAAAAGTTCAAGTGGTTTAATAATACCTGAGAAAGGCTATTTATACCTGAGTGGTAAAAGTGTTGGGCTTAGGTAGCCTAAGCTTTAAGTGGCAAGGTTAGGGCTGACGTACCAATTTTAGCTGAGTTGGCAATCAGCAACTCAATCGAAAAATGATAAGTCAGCATGCCCAAATGAAATCAAGTGTTCAACTAAGGTGGCCGAGCTTATGTGGAACCTGGGACTTCAGGTTAGATCGACGCGTCAGCTTGGGTCAAATTGACAAAAATATACCTGTCTAGTTGATAACTCACATTTTGGGCCAAAATGTCTATTTTGCCTCTTAGAATACAAAATGCCTATAACACTTTCATAACACATTGTAATGGAACAGAGTTCATAAAAAGTTATGCATTTTGCTTGGCATTAATCAAAAGTTGCATCAACCATCCCATCACTACAATTTTCACTAATAAATTTGGTTCTTACCAGGGATTTTAGGGTTTAATGATGTGCTTTTGACGGTTTAGAGTTAGGATTTAGTGAAAAAAAGAGATGAGAAGTTGATCTTTGTTTCCACCCATTACTTGCTCTGCTTTAATTCTCTTTCATGTTCAAATTTTTATAGTTGGTTTTTTGTTGGCTTTTCTTATTTTTTTTATATTAAATTAAAGCCATAAACAAAATTTATGCTTTTTGGCTAAAAAAATTATATGCTTCTTAGCTAAAAAATTTTTGCTTAAATTGTTCCTATTGATGATTTTCTTGCAAAATTGTGATATATATAACATTTAAAATGAGCCTAGAACAAATAATATGCTCAGGAAAGACAAACCATGAGAGTAATAAGTTGGAATGAAATTATTATTAAAATTAAATATTTTAATTAAAAAATAAATGAAATACATAGAATGAGAAAAAAATTTCTTCTCGTTGTATTTAGATCAAGGTTGTTAATAACGTATCTAACAATATTTTGATTTTCTTTTAAAAAATTGGTATATGTTAGTACCCATTATTTTAGCATATTATTTTGAATTTTCTAGGTTTTTACGAATATATTTATAAATTTACATGAATTTGTACGTAATAACACTACTAATAATTTACAAATTAAATATACAATGTCTTCAAAAACCAAATAAATAAGTTTAAAAATATAAGAAATAATATCATCATTTTATCATGATATTTTTAAATATTTAATTTGATCATATGATATTTAAATTAGTATTTTTCTTTTCAAGTAAATATTAAAATAAAAAAAGAAATAAAAAATTAACCTTGATTTCAAGATTATTAAACTTTATAGAAGTAGCACAATTACTTTTTTTAAAGAGATTCAAATATTTATGAATTTTGATTTGAAAAAAATAAAATATAAAAAAAATAAGTTATAATTAAAAATAAAAAAGTTTTGAGAGTTATTTTGTCAATTAATTTTATTTTTATTAGATTAAAAAAGTCAAACAATAAAAAACTAGTTAAAAATTATAAAACATATTTCGTATTCATGTACCGACCGAAACAAGCTAATTCACAAAAATTCATTAAAACGAATTTGAATAGCCAATATAATCTGGTACTAAATCTGGCAAAAAATTACTTTTAAATGTATCTTATGTTAATATAACTAAAGCGTACCAACCAATACGACCTATATTGAAATGAAATTAACAACATTATTTGAAATTCAAAATATTCTTATGTACTTTAAGAAAAACTTATGGATCAAGAATAATTCACTTGGACATATCCTAAATTCTAAGGTAAAGATTGCTTATTAAATAATGTATTATTTATTATTAACTTTAAAATATATTTAAAAATTAAAATATTAATATAAAATAATATTTTATCATATTAATAATAAAATAATTATGAACATTAATATGAATATAAAATAAAGTTTACTTTATTAATTATAAGGCTCTTTATTTAAATAAATACTATAAATTATTATTGTCTAAAAGTTGGGCAATTCATCTTGGCTTGCAACATTGGACATAAATTTTTAGATTCCAACTTAACTCGATACAATATGTTTAAATTATTTTACTAATAAATAATATATATTTAGTCAATGTAGAAACTTTATTGAGTACAAAGTTTTAGTTATATTTAATTATATTTAATATTTAATATTTTTACTTTTAATTATTTTGATTTATTTAAAAAAAGAAGAAGAGAGATGTTGAAATTACAAAGGCAAGGAGTTGATATTGAAAAAGGATTAAAATTTTGAACTATGTTGGAATTAGAAGTCTTGTTACATTTTTTGTTAGGATTAAAATCCTAATCAAGTGCTCAATGTATTTGGCTTGATTTTTAGGAGAAACCTATATAGGATTAAAGTTAAACTATAAAACTCAATTCCTTGTGAAACTAAATCAGAGAAAGTTCTTATTCCATTTTATTTAGAATTAGGTCTTTATTTAAAGAACCTATACAAGCAGATATAGGAATTAATAGCAATTGATAGGTAGAAAAGGAAAAGTTGCAAAAATTTTAGTAGAAGTTATGTTTGATTTCGGGGTTTGCTTGGCTATGGGTTTATGTTTTGGGAGGGTTTTTTTATCTCATTTCTTTGAAGATTTCTTGGGAGATCTAAATTGGTAGAATGAGAGATATAAAAAGAAACATTTAATTGTTTTGAGGAAAAAAAAATAAAAAAAGAGAGGTCGATGATTGCTTTTGAATTATATGTTGTTTGTCTTGCATGGAATCTAGGGTACAGCTTTTAAGGCCTTTGGCTTTTGATTTTGACTATTTGATCATTGCTAGCATTTCCAAGTTTCAGGTATCATACTTTATTATTTATTTATTTGTTTATGCATATATTTTTGTTTATTTATTTTATTTTTTTACACTTGAAAATCTAAATTATTAATTTTTGTACAATTAAAACATTTTTAAACTTAAAAGTAAATAAATTTTTCGATGGCAGAACTTTTTTAAGGAAATAAGCTTGTTGCTTTAATATTCTTGAAATAAGAAATATTTTTAAGGGGTTGAGCAAAGTGTTGGAGAAAACCTAAAAATATTTTCAATATTTAAATATTAAAATTAAATAAAAAATAAATAAGAAAAATAAGTTAGAACCATATTAATTAAAAAAATAGATAATTTAAGATTAATTAGTAACAATTTGTGAGGATTGTTAGGGTGTTATAACCTTCTTTTCATATAACCAAACTCTTAAATCCAATTCTATTTAGCAAAGTAGGACCTATTTTTTTTAGGGACCTTTAATCAAGCTTAAAATTTCCTTAGGAAAGTTAGATTCACTTAGGTGGCCAATCACACCTAGATAAAAAAGATTGGTGGTGACTCTATATGATGTGTTTAATGGATTAATTTTCAAACTTATATGTTATGACAATCTGGCTACTCCACTAGAAAAATTAGAGAGTCGAGTCAATTATTAATCTTAGGTTATTTTATGTCATATTTATTGGTCTTACTTTGATTATTTATGTATTTATTTTGTTTGCTAACATGTTTGTTTTTATGTATTATCCCTTAGTGAATTATTTGATAGGGTATGAATCTAAATTTGTGAATAAGCTCTATACATACATGCACATAGATCTTTATACATAAGCTCTATACTTGGTTTTTGTTACCTTTTAAAAGGGAACAAGTCCCTACACTTTAGTGATGTGAAAACCTTTGTATGAACTAGCAAAACATTGTCACTCAGGTTAAATCCTTTTCGCTTGAAGCCTATCATGAATGAGAATTTAGATGCCTTACTAGTGTATAATGGACAATGAAGTGAGAAGCAATTTGGGGACCTTTAAATTGTTAAGACATCCAAACCCTTGCACATAATAAACCATAAGAAGCTAACTCTAGGTTAAAGCCATGTTCATTTATTGTTAGAATGTAACCAAGTTAAGATACATGAAAGGACTTTTGTAACTTCATTTGTATGAATTTTGTGATAAATTTGAAAAACTTTATGGCTATTTTGTCTCATGTATCATTAAATGGCAAATAAACACATTTATGCATTATTTTTCTTATTCATGCATAAGCATGCATTCCTTCATTCATGCATTGTTTGAGGCAAACATTAATGCATGCATTCTTTCATTCATGCATCCTTAAACATTAGCACATGTCTCATTCATTCATGCACCATTTGGTTGTCATGTATTTATTTATCCATTGATGCATATAGAAAAGTTTAGGATGATTCTTAACATAAGCATTTAGTAGCATATCATCCTGATTATGGTAAAAAAGTTCAAGAATAACTTGATTATCAAAGAATGTCAGGCAAACCACCTATAACCTATATAACACTCGAGCTCAAGCAAGAATTATGGAGCAAGAATAGGCTAGTCAAACTAACAAGGTTGAAAAGACCCAAAAGAAAATCAAAAGAGAGTTAGAAAATATAATAGCTATGCTTAATAAGATGAATAAGGGAAAACGAATAGATCAGACTCCCAGTTTACAAGATCATCTACCCTAAGATATTATGGACCCCTTATATCTTTTTTGGTTTAGCCTGTATCAAGCCTAAACATCTTAAGGGGCACAAGCACAATAACTTCCTTTCTCTTAGGCATACTCTTCTGCATATCTATAAGTGTCATCTATATTCACCAATGGTCAGTTCCAAGGTTTCACTAATCCAGCTTTTATAAAAAAAACATCAGATCTAGTTCAATTTCTTGATATGAATGATTCTAAGAAGTAAAAACACTAAAAGTGAGCATTGCTAAAGCCACAGAGGATTTTTCTACTTAAAATATGAATATTATATATGAAAGACTTTGGGCTAATGAAAGACTAGATTTTCATAGGTCCATAGATGCATCTGAACTATGTTTGGTGCCTGGTGTGGTGGTTCCACCCAAGTTTAAAGTTCTTGAGTATGAGAAGTATTATAGAAATAAATACCTTATGACTCATATTACAATATATTGTTAAAAAATAGCTGTTCATACAAATGATGAAAAGTTGATTATTCATGTCTTTTAAGATAACCTTATAGGCTCAATAACTAAATGGTACATCCAACTAGATAGAACGTACATCACTTCATAAAAAGAATTGGTAAGTGAGTTCATTACTTAGTACTAACACATCATAGATCTAGCCCTTGATCGTTTATCTTTGCAAAGCATGAAAAAGAAATATATGAAAACTTTCATGGCTACTTAAGTTCAATCATAGCTTATTGAGAAAAAAATTACTATCCTATGTGATAGTACCCTAAGAGTTCTTTATTGTAAGAGAATGATTGAGAATGTTACTATAAACTTTACTGCTATAGTGATCTTTGGTGAAATTATTTAAAATACCATTAAAAATGACAAGTTAGATGGAAGAAAGACTGCCAATATAAAAAAATTTGGTGCACCTAAGAAAAAAGAAAATGAAGCTTAAGTTATGAGCTATAAGCTATGAAAGGTAAGAGTTTGGAAGTTTTGCCCTATATTACTATCATCTAATGCACTAAGCCAATGTTACAATAGCCTATTATCTATATAAGCATGTGCCAACATTAGTTTTTAACCAGCTTTTCAATCACCTATATATGTGCCTAACCCTACTATTACACCATTTACAAGACTAGACAATCAAGTAAGTAGTTTTAGAAGAACTTAAAATAATCAAGAAAGAGTCCGTATTGATCATATCCCCATGTTATATACTGAGTTATTCCTAAAACTTGTTAAAAATAATCTGGTATTACCAATTTATTAGAAACTTTTAAATCTGTCTTATCTCAAATGGTATGATGCCAAAGTCACATGTGATTATTATAATGAGAATGTGGGCCATTCTATAGAAAGTTGCCATGTTTTTAAGCATAAGGTGTAAATTTGGACCAAAATAGGTTTGACGAGCTTTGATAAGCCAAGAGGGTCGAATGTCATTAAAATCTTTTAGGCAACTATATAAGGGCATAATTTTAGGAAAGATAATGAAAGTTAGAAGTCTAAAGCTGTTTGTCATTTTATGATGCCTTTTTCAGTAATTTTAGGATAACTTTTATGTATTAGGATTTTATTTTATTTTTTTATAATTTAAACAAAAATAGCAAATATAATGCATTTTTATGTCATTTTTTCTTTTATATGAATCACCATTTTCTTATATATTTTCTTATACATGCCTTCAAACTTCAACTACTGAATGCTTAGACAATGTTGACAACAATTCAATATCGAAAACTCATTCATATTGACAAACATGATCTGTGAAGATTATTTGAGCAAGTTGTAGGAGTCCAAACTGTTATAAAGTTTTTATTCATTGAAAAGCAAAATAATGACATTGCATAAACATGTGGCCTTTAATGATGATTTATCCATAAGACAAGTCTATGTTTAACAAATGGTCTTTAAAGAAAATATTCATATTTGATATGAGAAATGACCATATTTTCTTTAGCTTTCACGAAAATAAAAAGTTTCATTTTCTACCTCTTTGAGCCTATTATGATTTCTTTCTAAAAAATCCTAACTAAGAATCACCCTCTATATTGGAGGGTAAATTTTAGTAAAGGCTTTTTTGAAAAAAAAAAAAGATCATAGAAAGTATCAAGGATGAAGATTAGAAAAAATCCTTTCACTAAGGTGAATACTGTAAATGATTTGAGAGGTAGAGCATAAAAAATTATTTTATGAGTAAATTTTTCTTGAAAAGAAAACAATGAAGAAGAAAATATGTGAAGAAATAAAAAGATAGAAAAGCAAAATGAAAAGGAAAAAGAAACGTGAAGAAATAATGAAAAATGGCACAAAATGTCAAGATGCTTCAAACGATAAAATGATGTTTTGGTTTATAACCCTTCAAACACATATTTTGAGTCTAATTTATCCATTCTTCTTAACCTTTTTCTATAGCCTACATTATGTGCCTTAAAAATTCATTATGATCAAATATGAATACTTGAATTGAAAAATCCTATTGAATTAATACATGCTTATGATCGGATGATGAGATCAAGCTTTATTTTAGTGTATTGGGATTGGTTTGAAATTAGTTAGGAATGTTAGAGATGAATGAAGTGAAAAAGAAATAAGATGAAAAAAAAAAGAAAAAAATGAGAAAGATGTGGAAAAAAAAAGAGAAAAATGAAGGAAAAGGAAAAACTTAAGTCTAAAACTTGAAAGGTGATTTGAGTTGAAAAATATCTAAGCTAGTTAGGAAAACCAGTGTCATTTGAAGATCTTGTGAAACTAGAGGCAAGGTTAATGAGCTTAAAATGATTTGAAAGTCAATGGAATGAATTTTTTAGGAATGAATTTTGAATTTGAATTCAAAATTATTTGAATATTCATGATCTGGGTGTTGTTTTCCCATCCAAACATTTTTCATTATGATTTACTTTTCTTTTATTTTTTTTTTGGCCTAATTTGTTTATAGCCATTTGCCTTGTTTTTCACCACTTTTGCATCTTTATGATGAATATAGAAAATGTGTGAATACATTATATTTGTCATGAAATTAAAGTGATAAAAACTTAATGAATGAAAAGGTCCATAAAAGATTCTTGCATTTCTTTGAAAAGAAGCCCAAGATGACAATGGTAAGAAGAAATTGAGTGACAAGAATGAAAAAAGCTTGGGAAGATATTTTGAAAAGGAAAATGATGAAAATGGTGATGGAACAATTATTAGAATTTGTGTTATAACCAAATAATGAACATGGCAACGGATCAATCAATAGAACTTGTGAGTTGTGACCAAATGATGAAAATGGTGATGGAATTTGTGAATTAGTTGGGAAACTTTTATTGTTGAAAAGTTGTAAAAAAAAAAAGATAATATGATGGAGTCTTGAGAATCTTTTTACCATAATTAGAATTGTATGACATTGATTAACATTTGCATTATATGCATTGCATTCATGGTAGTCATTTGATGGATAAGAAATTTTGGTTGAACTTAATGAAAGGCTTAGGAATTTTTTCTAAAAAGATGTTGATCCTTAATTGAGAAAAAATTTTGAGAAAAAATTGTAACCCTTAGATGAAAATATTGTTAAGATTTTGATTCTTGATTGAAAAGAATTTTTAGTTGAGTGAATGAAGAATTTGTTTTGAAAAGATTTTAAAATAGTTGAGCTTTTATTTAGAAGAACTTTTTTTGTCACAAGATTTTTCTTATAAGAACCTCTAAACTCTTAAATGCAAATCTTTGAGACATTGAATTTTATTTGTGAATCTCTAGAAATTTTCAAATGTGAATATTTGAGTTTTGATAAGAATCTATGAAGTTTTAGATGTGACCATTGATGAGTTTTGATGAGAATCATAGCCATGAGAAAGTATGCCAATCTTGGTTTCTTTCACTTGATTTGTGCCTTCATGTGTAATTGCTAATTTGTCCTATATTTACTTGGCATTATCAAAAAGAAAGACTATTGTATTCATTTAGACCCAATGCACAAAAGAGAGTGTGCATAGCCTTTGCATTAAGTTGAACCATCTTGACATCCTTGGCATCTTACTCATATTCTTCTTTGACGATTTTTTTATCTTTTACCTCATTCTTTGGAATAAGAGGATCGGTTACTATCACTCTACACATTTTATAATCGTTTGCTTAAATAAAGAGCCACATCCTTGATTTCCAATATGAGTAAGTTTTACCAACAAAGAGAGAAGGTCTTACAATAAAATGACCTCGATTTCCAAGGGATGTGGTAACCGTTTTAATTATCATGAGACAAACTTCTTGTTGCTCTTCAATGATTATAGCTTGTTGATGGTTTCTCTCAATTCATCATAATATCACTTTGAGCCATTATGGATCATTCTTAGGTATTAGACATACAAAAAAAAAGTAACAACTCTAATACCAATTGTTAGCTCAAAGTATTGAATAAACCAAGATGAGGGTGAATTTGTTAATTATAAATTTTAACAATTTAATTCCAATTAACACAATAACCACCAATATGTATTTTTTTTAATAAACAAATAAACACAATATATATATGCTCAGCAAAATTAACTTGAAAAATAAAATAGTAGAGTTAAAGAATCAAACACCAGAGTTTATAAAGGTTCAGTTCTTCCTCAAAACATCTAAGTCCTTTCCCTTAACCTCACTTGCCAAGGAGTTCAATCTATTATCAAAGTTAAATGTTAAAACCTAGCTCTTCCAAAACTTGATATAATCAACAACAAAACCTTTTGAGGGTTGTCATCTCCCTTAAACTCACAATCTCACAATACAAATGTAAAATGTTTTTGCAAACTCAAAGACTTTTTTAAGGTTAGATATTTACTAATTTGAAGTACAAATAAATGCTATAAAAGATATCAAGAGAAAATGAATACAAGATTGAATTTTTGCTATTTCACACAACAATATGCTCTTTAATGCTTGAAAAAGATGGGGGATGAATAACAATAAATTTTCTTGGCTCTTGATTAGTTACAATCTGGCAAGAGACTTTTTTTTATATATAGAAAGGAGAAGAAAGCCATTGGTTTCATTAAATGCTTGGAGTGTTCTGCAAAGAACAAGAAAATGTGACCGTTTGAAGCTATCAGGGCCAAACTGATAGGTCTAATTTTTAAGGGACAGATTGGTTTTGACCTGTCGAGCAAAAACTTTTTCCTTCCCAACAATACCAAATGATCCTTTTTGGAATGGATTGATCTATTTTGACACCCAATCGATCCATTCTTTAAGGGATTGATCCATTTTTCAAGTTTTGAAATCAATTTACTTTTTATCTAAAAAAACCAATCAATTTATATATAAAGGTGATCGGTCCACTTTTGAAACCCCAAAACTAATTGATCCATTATCAAAGGGGATCGATCCATTTTTACATTTGGAAGCTTTTTGCTTAAAAAACCAATCATCCATTCAAGAATGGATTGATCCATTTTTCCATAGGATCGATCTTATTCATAAAGGAATCAATCTCTTTTTTTTTTTTTAATTGTTTAAAACATGTTTCAAATGAGGACAGAAGTTTGTTTTTTTTTTTTAATCTAAAATCAATTTTCACTTGAAAAATTACTAACAATTTTTTTTAAAAAAAAATTCAAAGCAATTTATTCTAAATTTTAACAATATTATTTTATCATTTTAAAATAATCATCAATTCAAGACTAACAGGCTCAAATGTAGAATATAATGGAGAGTCATTTTATCATAGTAGAGTCTTATTTGATCCCAAAAAGTCACTAACACTCGCAAGAGTCCAATAATATTTTGGGCTAAATGTGGCTTCATTGCAGTGAGAACGTATTCTCATTGCACAAGCATTGGGACTTGTTATCAAACGTGCCCTTAGTTGTTGAAAATGGAACCAAATTAAGCAACCATTTCCTTCCAAGAAAAAGAAATTACCGCAGAACCAGATTTTGGTAAAATTCTTAAGCTAAGTTTCCCATGAAATACGATTATAAGAATTAATATATATATAGAAAATCAAAAGCAATAAAATTAGTAAAGCTTATTCAATAATGAATATATCAAAATTTAAAAAATAGGCATCCATATGTACTTACATTTTTTTGTCTATTATCTTCCTGTTCAAAACTATTTTGATTTTAGATTAGAAATCAGGATAAAAAAATTTTCTATTGTCTCTTTCTTTGTTTTAGGAGCTCGTTATCTCATGAAACTAATAATAAGACCCTTTTATACCGAAAACCCTAATATTCTAACTTCAATAGAATCTGATGAAGATGTTCAAGCTTTCTTGAAATCATTGGTTATCAAGTAACTTGTTCATTCATTTCTTCTGTTCAACAAGCCATTACCTTCAACATGATCAAAGAAGTCAAATTTTACTATTACAATCCTGAGATCTTTGTCGATTTATGTATCTCTTTCTTAATTAATTACCTCCATATCTTCTCATTTCTATGTCAATTTATATTTCAATAGAGTAAAACTTCGATATTTATTTTTTTTATGCAAAATTATCTTTTACATATTTAATTTTCAATCTATTGCGGTTAATTCTTAGGGCAACAATTATTTAAAATATGTTTCATTGATATCTTTTATAAGAAATGAATGATTGTAATTTTATTTATACATACGATTAAAATATATAATTTCTTTTCGTATTTATACTTATCATAGGTCTTCTTAGATTTTTTGAATAATTATCAAGTTATCTATACATATATATATATATCTGATGTAACGAGTAACACCTAATCAAAGAAATACAAAAGCACACTGAAAAATAGAGCATTTTTTTTAGAATATTACGCTGCTTATGTACGAGTACAAGCCCTCTAACAATGTGTGGCTGTCATTGACCCAAATATACCTCTCACAAAGGTTTCTAAACACATCCAGGGTTCTGGACACTTCCTAAATCGATGGCAGCCTCAAAGACTTGGTGTTTTAGAGACTTTAGTGTCTACCCATGTCTGTAGGATACCAGATCCTTTTATCACAAGACTCGTTTCAGAGTCGTCTAGAATGTTACTGAAATATAATTAGTCAGGTTTGCATGTATATGGTATTTAAAGCATGTATTTCCTTAATTAAAAGAGTTGAAAAAAAAAATGTTTCTTCACTTTCTTAAATGGAATTAATTAAAATTAATTGAAATTAATGTTAGATAATTGACACAGTAGTGAATGGTTTGGAGAAGGTGAATGATACACTTTTACACTATTTTCCATCGATAGATAAAAATATACGAATGGGTCGAACCTAGATGAGTAGCGGATGATGACACTAGAAAGCCACGAGACCTGATGGGGCCCTTAAATCTAAAGAGGCTGAAGTTGAATATAGGAAAGATAGGGAAACCCCCTAAAAGAATCAAGACTGATTGGATGATGCATGAATTCAGACTCAAAAATCCTTCTGTGGGACCCAATTATGATAAGCGTGTATTTGCTTAATTACCCCCACTATCCTTTTTTCATGAGGAAATTACCTATCATCATATAATTTTTAATTCAATACAATTTTTCTTAAATATACTTTAATGGATATACCGCAATCTTCTTTTAACTGAAACTTTTAAAATATATTAATGATGGATGAGATAATTTCTTTTAGTAAATAAATAAATAAATATATATACTTTCTCTTTTCTTTACTAAGTTATGCAATGAATTTCTTGCAAGCTGAATGACTAGGTATTGTGCAAAATTTATAAAAGGAGTGATAAATCTATGAAAGCACCAAATGGACAACAGCAGGCTGTTAGTGTGGAGAATGAAGTTGAGTTGGATAGTGTAACAATTGCTCCACTTCAATCATCATGGCATATTCTAGTTGAAGAAGCAAGTAATACCTTACCTAAGCAAGTATTCATATATTTCAATTTTGGAATCAATTGGAAGAGTTGGATGGACTTGCTTTTTCATCTTCTAAAGTTTATTATGATGATGCTATTATGATATTAGAGCAAAATTCTACATTATTTCTGGATAATGGTTCTGATTTTTATGGTTTGAATTTCAAGTTGAAACTTGTTTTACCATCATCGTATATTGATGCCACCATTCCTTTCAAAGGAAAATCTTAGTCAACATTATACACGAGTAATACAAACTTTCACAATTCAATTTTGAGTTAGTCCTCTCAATTTCTTGATCATCGATATCTTTAGTAATTTACTCACAAACTCTATTATTATCAACACCCTTTTTTGACAAAATATATGGTTTAGAGATTAAAAGGGTGAAGGTAGGATTGATGTTGAGTTTAAGAAATATGGTTTTTTTTTTTTTAATTTATTTTTTTACTTATCTTAGGGCTTTTGCAATACATACTCATGTTTAAGGATATTTGAAGTTTAATTTTTTTTAATTTGTTTCTTTAATTATATTTTAGGCATATATTTATATATAACTAAATTTTGTAAATATAAATAATTTTTCAAATTTTATTTTTCTCATGAACTTTTGTTAATCAAAGAATTTTATATACTTATTTGGTTTTTTAATAAATTTACTTAGATAATCTATATATCTATATATCTATACACTATAGAATAAGATTGTGTTTAGTGAAAAAGAAAGAGTGTGCAATAAAAATTACTTACTTTCTTTCGCCCATTATTTCATTTGGTAAGAGAAAAATAAAAAATGAAAATGAAAATAAGTGGATTTCCATATTTTCTTTCCTTCAAAATTCAATCATTCCAAATGTGAAAGAAAAACACTTATTCAACTTCAATTAACAATTTTATTTATAATTTTAACTTTAATCTCTTTCTTTTCTTCTCTTTTTTATTATTCATACCAAACATAAAAAAAAAAAAACTGTTTTTCTCTCTTACTTTTTTCTTTCCTTATATTTTTCTTTACTTCCATTTTCATTTCTTCTTACCGAATATAGTGTAAAAAAAGATTTAGGGATCTATGGGATGACACTTGGTAACTTAATTTGCTGACATTTGTCAAGTCATTACTCTTAAAAACCTTTTTGCACTTTTTAAACAAAAAAGAATATTTTTAAAAGCAAAAAAGAAAATGTTTAAGTATAAAAAAAGCTCTTAAATCAAAATTAAATAATTACTCAATCCATATCAATTTATTAAAATCACTTGAGTTCTCAAATATTTATTTTCATTCAATTAAATCCTTATATTTTTATTTTCACTCAATTAAATCCATAAGCAATTATTTTTACCCAATGAAACCTTTGATTGAAAGAAAATTGATGTTGAAGATTAATCAATTTTAACATAATAAGAGCTCAATTAGTGAAAATAGATATTTGAAAACTTAATTAATTAAATTAAAACAACAAGGGCTTGGATGATTATTTAATTTGAGTTCAGTGACTTTTTTAAACTTATGCCAAAAGAAAATAAAGGAAAATAAATTTTTTTAATTTGTTGTATTTTTTTTAATTTTTTGCCACTTTCTTTTTATTTGTTGAATAGATAATTATTTTTCATTAAAGTTTACAAAAAGAGAGAAAAATTAAAACAAGCTTACCCTAATATTTTTTATTTTCCCTATATACAACAAAGAAAATAATCCTATTATTTAAATGTTCTTAAAATCAATTCAATTGTTATAATTATAATAATATAAATTTAAATCATTATAAGAATAAATATTCAAATTAAAAGAAAAAAGAACTGAATAAAAAAGAACGAGAGAAATCTATGTAAAAATAACAAAGAAATTGAGGAAAATTAGGAAGGAAAAAAATATTATTGCAAATTATAATGATAAATTTTATAAATTTATATGCTTGTATCACATTTCATTATCATTATGCAAATTAGTAGACGTAAAAATTGGACAGGTCAGGCTATATTTGGGTTTGGCCAATTCAATTTGGGTCATTTCAGGTTTTAAAAAAATCAGGTCAATTTTAGGTTTGGTCATTTCCGTTTTAGGTTGTTTTACGTTTAGGTTATTTTGGGTTTGATCTATTTCGAGTTCAGACCATTTCTGACTCAAATATACTTTTTTTTTTGTTTCTCTTGTTCTCTTGGATCATCCAAATTTAGGACCACAATAGAATCGACATGACTTGCCATCATATTTAGTCTAGCATGTCCTTGACTTTATGGTTGGACTGTAAATTGCAATAAATGAAACTAAGCACATGGTTGCCTTTCAGGCTACATTATTTATGAGTGCGTTTGATGAAATGCTTTAGTGATGAGATGAATCTCGATAGGTATAATGGATATTTGTTGTAATTAATACTTTCTTAAAGTTAAGGCTATTTCTTGGTGACCAATTCATTAGCTACACCATTTTCTTTAGTTATTTTCCTTATCATATCCATTATCATAGCCATCTCCTTTCAGGTTTCTTCTTTGGACTTAGCCATTTGCTTTAGTGTATCTTTTTTAGACCTAATTATATGTTCTTGCATTTTCAACTAGGTCTTTTCTATCTTTTCCATTCTAGATGCATGCTTGTTTTCCATGATTCTAACTTGTGAATAAGTATTGTAACAATGGCGAACAACTTGTTCTATGTTTCTTGACAACTTAGCTATCTTTGCACCGGGTCAAGTTAAAGGAAATTCTTTAAGATCTTTTAATTTTGAAACCTTCTTTTTATTTATTTTTAAAATCCAATGATGCATTTTTTATTAATTTTTTTAGCACTAAATGGAACATACATATGATGTATGAATGCATGAAGGCAAAACATGTGCTTGCAATGTACCCAATATCCACACAAAATATTTCAAGTTAAACTTAAACCACAACATCACAAACTCGATTTCACACTTAAACCATAACATTACAATCTTGATTTTACAACGTAAAATTGAGTTTGCTGTGCTACGTCATTCAAAACTCTTTATACTCATGCCACAACATCACAATATATATTAGAATTCTTTAAAAGAAATGCCTATATGTTTGAATTGTTCATAAGTACTATTTAAAAAATTAGCTAAGTGTTGTCCATACTGCCATGGATAGATTTCTTCCTTCACTTGCTTAGCTTCTTAAGTCGTGTTCCTCATTTTAAAATGGACTTTTCTTATCTGTTTAACCTAGTGAGTGGCTTAAGATTCTTTCAATAGACATTCATCTTTCCAATAATGCAATTCCTTACTTCTAAGTTCAAATTGATATCACTTTTCTTTTAAGAATTGAATGGATTTGCGTTGATAGTATATTTGTTGTTTTAAGTCATTAGTATGGCTTTGCAACATCTTTATTTTTTCCATGGACTAAACGAGTTCTTTTTCTTAGAAAACAAATTAGACTAAAGCTGTTCTATACTCTTTTTGAATTCTTCAAGCTTAGCAGTTATTGAAATAATAGATCTAAGTGAGCTTTCACATATTTCTTGTTATCTTCTTTCAAGCCTTCAAAATTTCCCTTCATTCTCTTTAATTTTGAACTTCCACTCATTAATCTCATTTTGAAGTCCTTTCTTTTCAAGTTTCCATTTCTCTTTCTCTTTTTCAAATTTCCACTTCATAATTTTCATGTCTTCAAGGGCTTTTTCAATATGGGCATCTTCTTGTTGTCATGGTATCTTTTCTTCACAAACAACATCACTTTTAATGCATTGCATTCTTTATATTAAATATTCAAACATGGTTTTATCTATATACCTTCCATGATTTCTTCTTTGGGTTTGTTTGCTCTCTTTGATATTTTCTTTCACCTTTCAAAGAAATCCTAGTTCCTCGAAAAGAATTTCGATTCACTAAACTCATGAGTCATCAAGATAAATTGTTTTAAACCTAATTGTTTTCAAACCATCATTGGAGCAAACTTATACCTTCCCACAATCTTAAGAATGGAACTCAAAGTTTATCACCACATAAGTACAACATGGCTTCACTTGGCATCCATGGAGCTTTTCATATAACTTGGGCACTGGTGAGAATTTGCAAAATCAATACCTATTCCTTCTTGATTAGACTTCAACTTTGGCCATTTAACATTACAAGATTTTTCAATTTGTCTACTTATAATGCTATAATTAGGACAAAGTTTGCCCATAAGATGTTGAAAATGACTTTTTGCCTATATATTAAGTAACTGTGCACACTTTATAAAACATTCTTTCCTTCTCTAATAATGATTCAATTATCTAAAAGTTTTTGCCAATATTGATGGAACATGATTGATTTTGTTACCCATTTGTTCGAAGAAGTCAATTATTGATACTTCAATATTCTTTAAGACCTTAATGAAGATGATCAATCCATAATTATCAGAGCTATCATTCTCATACCTCATTTATCTTCTAAGTTATTAAGGGTATTTTAGTATCTAAAAAGCAAAATGGGTTTTTCCCTTTTTAGTGTAATTCAATTGACAATTTGAGTATTTGACTAATTTTGACCAAGCTAACGTGTTAAGTTGAGTTGCAACCCTAGGATCCATGTCGATTTAGCCACCTAAGCAACCTATGAGCTAGTATTTCAGGATGCTGACTTGTTGTAGCCTAAATGGATAGTTAACTACTAGCTTAACTTGGGCTTAAAAAGTCAGCTCTAGTCCCTTAGGCTGACCTCGGGTAGCCTAGGTCCAAAACTCTCTACCACATAGGTATAAATAGCCCTATCTAAGTATTTCTAAGCTTTTAAGCCTTTAATCCATCTTGAACTCTTAAGCTTTTAAGCATTTAATCCATCCTATTCTCTTTTCTCTCTTAGACCAATATTTGTCTTAAGCATTGGATCACAAACACTAGTGCTACTCATAGCCTTTATCATTAACCATTTTTTATCTTTTTCTTATATTTTCAGGGTTTTATCTTTCTAAGATAGTTCGATATAAATATTTGGTACACCAAGTAGGGGCAATTCTAAAATGCCTTTAAGAAAGAGAGTAATAAATAAAGGAGAGAATTATTACTAGGATAGAAACCCAGATCAACCAACCAAGCCTATATCGACCTACTATAGTAATTCCTACCATGTAACAATTTGATTACCCAACAACTCTAATCTCTCAAAGAAATGATATAAAACCTAACCTCCACCATAGACTGTAAAGGCACCAAACTCAATAACTCCTAAAAATTCACCTACATAAAAGTTGTTGACCTATAATGACATAATAGCCTTGTTTGCATCAGATAAAGATGAAACACTAATAACAAACTACATTATGCATACCTTAACACAAGCCACCACCAAAAAGTCCAAACAAGCCATTTTAGAGCCACAGCTAAATAAAGATTTAGAAACTCAAATGAAAGCTATAAAAAAAGACTGAAAGAACAAAGCTTCCATCTTTTTTGACGAGTTAAGGTTTTTGGAAACCCTTCATTCATTAGGGAAATAGACCAAACAATACCTTCCAAGAGGTTTAAGACGTCAACCTTGGAGACTAATGATGATACATCTAACTAATGATGATACATCTAACCATTTTGATCATCTAGAGCTTTATTGGACTAATATGATTATGTAAAAAGTCGATAAGGCGCTTGTGTACAAAAGGCTCACCATAACATTAAAGAGGGTAGCTCAGTCCTAGTATAGCAACCTTAAACTGAAGTTGATTACTATGTTTAAGTAGCTCAGTCATTCTTTCCTATCCAAATTCATTAGCAATTAACGAAAAAAAAATGACACTTAGCTTGATATCGATATACTAGGGTAGAAATGAATCCCTGAAAGAATACATCACACGTTTTAACACTGAGCCTCTTCAGGTTAAAGACATAAAGTAGGTTACTGTAGTGGCTACACTAACAAATGGGTTAAATGACTAAGAATACCATTTTAAACTCACCCTCTTTCTGAAGACTCTAGTTGATGCCTTACTTATCGTTGAGAAATAAATAAATGTTGAAGCTATAATGAAAAAAATCGAGGTAAGATAGGCTTATTTCCCTTCTCAACTTAAGAAAAGGGAAAAAAATTTACAATCTTCAAAAAGAAAAAAAAAAGGATACTCTAAGGCTAAAAGCCTAACCAGCAACATTGTAACTACATTACACTGAATACTTTTCGACAAAAGATTTTAATAAAAATTAAAAAAAATCTCGAGTTTAGATGGTGTAAGCCATTAAGCCAAAACAGTAAAAAAAAACTCGATGAAGAGATGTGTCTTCCATAGAGATTATAACAATTTTGAAAATTACATCGACCTAATGAATAAGATTAAAAATTTGATCAAAAGAGGTCAATTGAGTATATTTGTGGATCGAATAAGGCTAAAACAAAATAAAGGCAATTTCAGAAGAAGAGATTAATGAGAAAAAAATAAGAAAAAACTAGAAAAATAGAGGAAAAAAAAGGGAATCAAGTTGTTGATCATAGTATCAAGCAAAAGGAAGAAGAAAGAAATAATGTGGACAACAGGCCCATTGTAGGGATAATCAATGTGATCACTAGAAGAATTTCAACGTTGACCAAAAAAAAGCTTGATCAAAGATGAGCTAATCTCTTTTGGTTTAAAATATTTAGAAAGGATCCAATTTGTACATGATAATGCCATTGTCATTTAGGACTTGGTCTACAATCATGTGGTAAAGAGGATATTATTTGACAATGAAAATTCGACTAACATCTTATATTATTCCACAATGCTAAGAATGAGGATAATCAAAAAGATGCTAAAGCTATTTATTGGCTTTGGAAATGAACAAGTGCTAGTGAAGGGAAAAATTAGGCTACTAATTTTGTTAGGCACTAAGCTGAGAAGCGTCACCTTAGTCATAGAATTTATGGTGGTGGATGTCCCCTTAGCTTACAACATGGTATTTGGTTAACCTAACCACTTTGTTATAAAAATCATTAGCTCAAATTTTCATCTCAAGGTCAAGTTTTCCACACTAAACAAGGTAGAAAAGGTCCGAGGAGACTAGTCTTGCAAGACAATGTTATGTTATGACCATGATGAAAAGTAAGATCGAAAAACAGATTGATAGTCCAGCTAAGGTCGAAGAGTCCCAAGAAAGAGAAGAACCATGGATCAAGATCAAGGAAGTTGAAAAAACAAAGAAAAACAATCAAGGTAATAATAACAGCTAAATAAAAAAAATGCTCTATTAAGAGCCATACCAAGCTTTTAAGCTCGTCAACTATAAATATCTCTTGAAAACTTTTTTGAAGATTATTTGATGCCATGCTTTCAAGCTGGTATAGATGTTACTTGAACCAAGCTCTTAAGTCTGTCTTATGAATACAAACAAATTACATTTTTGTTTAGCTCATCTCAATATGAATGCATTATTCTACTTCACTAACAAATCAACTACTAACATTCACGTCAGGATTCATCCTTTTCACAGGAGATAGTCCCAACCTAAAAAGAAAAAAAATGATTATCAATCAAATGCCTGAAATTAATGTTAGCATATCAGAATCGACAAAAGATTTCATACTTATGCCATTTTTTAAAATAATGTTGATAAATTTATGCAAATTGGGATCAAGCTCAACCATAAAGAGCAATTGGTGCAATTACTAACAAATAATGCTAACCTATTTGCATGGACCTCATCATAGATGCTAGGGATTGATCCTTTAGTGATGGTCCACATGTTGCATACTGATCTAAAAATGAAGTCGGTTTGATAGAAAAAGAAGAGCTTTAGCCTTGAAAACTAAAAGGCTATTAAAAAAGATATTGGCAAGCTATTGAAGGTTGGCCTCATCAGGGAAGCATACTACCCTAAATGGATTGACAACGCCATCATGGTGAAAAGGTATATTGGAAAATAGAGAATGTGCATTGATTTCCCTGACCTTAACAAAACTTGCCCAAAAGAAAGCTTTCTTTTGCTAAGCATAGATCAACTTGTTAATAACAGTGTCAAACATGGCCTTCTTAGCTTTATGGATACATATTTAGGCCACAATCCGATTAAAATGTTGGAGGAGAACAAGGAGAAAACAACCACTATGATTGAGAATGAATATTGTTTCAAGGTGATGCCATTTTAGCCCAAAAAAATGTAGAAGCAACTTAACAAAGGCTAGTAAATAAAGTTTTCAAGGATCAAATCACACGTAAAAAGTACAATATAAAGCTCAAACTAAGCAAATGTACCTTTAGTGTCTTGTCGACAAGTTTCTCAATTACATGATTAATTAGAGAGAGATAAAGACAAATCCCAATACGGTTCAAGATATTTTAGATATGAAGACAATGACCTTAATAAAAGAAGTGCAAAAATTGACAGAAAGAGTTGCTACTCTGAGTAAATTCATGTCGAGATCAGCATTTTACTACCTACCATTTTTCAAAATCTTTAGAAATATCTCAAAATTCATAGAACATCATATAGAAACCTCATTTTATGACATTTTAGGTTAAGATCATGTCAATTTCAATTAATCTTGCCAATTTTTTAAGATATGATGACAAATTTTATTTATTTATTTATTATTTTAATATTTAATATTATTTTGGTGAAAATTCAGAAAAATAAAATCATAAAAAAAATGTTAAAATTGTATCAAATGAAATTTGTGGAGAAATTTGAACACTGAATTGGTGAGAATTAATGATAATCTCAGCATTTAAAAAGTCCCATAATTAAGTAATTTGATCTTCTACAAAAATCAAAAGAACTAAATCAAAAACTAAAAAGAAAGGTTGAAAATCAAATAAGAAAATCAAAGTCAGATCAAATTTGGAAAATCTGTTTAAAGGATTTGAGGGATTCTAGAAATCAAGGACAACCAAGACAATTACTTCCAGAAATTAAATCAACATCAAACGGGTTTTAAAGAAAATCAAGATGGAAATGAAAAGTTCATGAAAATCAAATCAGAGCATAATCCTCTCAATTCATTGCTTTACCTAAAATCTCTAGCAAAGAGCCCCGTATAAGCATCCCAATTCAATCACAAGAAGGAGAGACAGAAGAGAATGGAAAGTTAAAACAAAAGGTTGGAACCGACGCTCGAAGAACTCCTTGCCAAAAGGCAATAAAGGGAGCGGCGGTGAAACACGAACAATAAAACAGAAAAATAAAGGAGAAAAGCTAAGGGAAGGAGAAAGAATTCTAGCTTCCAATTTCCTGAGCCATGTCTGTCCTAATCCTAACCAAGTAAATAACACTTTCTTTCTAAGCCTTTTGTTTTTTATTCTTATTTGCATTGATTTTTGCTTGGTAAGGTGTGCAAGTTGGGTTTGGAGGTTGCATAAAACCCAAAGCATAAAGCTTGGAAGCATTCAATTGCTAGACTTTATTTTATAATTTGTTATTTTTTTATTTTTATTTAACTATTATGTTTTCCTTAATTTCTTTTATATATGAAATCATTTAAATTACTAAACTTTGAAAGTAAATAAAACTTTTCAATGATGAAATTACAAGTGATAATTTTTTTTAATGATTTCTAAGTGAGAAAGATTTTCAAGATTTTATCAAAAGTATTGAAAGGATTTTGAGGATATTTTAATAAAATAATTTTTATTTATTTTCTAAAGGTATTAAATAGTTAATTGTAATTTTTTTGTTACATAAACTTTGATAACTAATAAATTAATAAGTAAAATTCTCTGAAGATAAAATTAAGAGAAATCATAAGTGATAAATTTCTTGATAATTTTTACATGAGCAATTTTTCTTAAATCTTGTCAAAAATGTTGGGAGGATTTTGGAAATTTTTCAATAAAAGGCATTTTTATTTATTTTCTTATAAAATTTAATAATAAGTAAAAATTCTCTAATGATTAAATTAAGATTTGAATAAATAAAATTTAAAATAAAATGTATCTTTTTTTGTCGAATTTTGTGATCTTGGTGAGATTAAGTTTAAATTTTGATTTGAACCTCATCATGAATTTGGGCTTCTAAACTTACTATGTTGAAATGAAATAAGTTTTAATTCTTAACCCAAGAAAATTTGACTTAAATTAAAATCCAACCAGATCCAATATGAAAGTAAACTTATAAACCCAATTAATTTGAACTTGAATTAAATGAAAAATCATTTTAAATTTATTTAAAAATAACACAGGATTTTTTTTTTTTAATAAATTGGATGTGTAAAGACTTAACTATTGTATCTTGATCTCTGAAAAAAATAAAAATCGAAGCCGATTTGAATCGGATTCAATTTTTGTTAGCTTCCGTTTGAATAATAAAATTATTTATTTGATTTGGTTTTCAATTCAAATACTAAAAGACAAATTATTCAAATTAAATCAGATTGTATTTTTAATTTTAATTTTATTTTATAAAATAAAAATAATTTTATTTATAAATTGAAGTAGATAAATTAGAAATAAGATTCACAAAAATTAAAATTTTAAAAACCAAAGAACCAAATAACAGTTGAATTTCGATTTACGTCATGCGAATTTTAAAAAATTAAAATGTTGTAAATTAATTGAAATTTTTTTGTCGAAACTGAACCCAGTCAAAGAGTTATCAACCCAAAAAAAAAAAAAAAAAAAAAAACACAAATAACATAACAAGTCCATTATTTTACCCAAAAAATAAAATTTGAGAGATTCATTAACAAACCTTTTTCACTATTATAAAGAACAAAATTTTACGCATAGTTGAGACATTGGGAGGATTTTCACGAGCTATAATATACGTACAAAGTCCTTATTATAAAAACAAGTATCTCTATTTTGCTCTACAATTTACCTTTTTTTTTATAGTATTCTGTATAATTTACTTTCAATGAAGCTCTTACAGGGTTTTTTTTTTTTTTTTGGGTCTAATTTTAACATGGTGTCTAGCATGAAACAAGAAATCAAGGCGTACCATATGGAAAAACAAAATAACAAAATATATCACTGTAAATTGCATCACATTCAATTCAATTGTTCCAAGTAAAAAATGATCACACAATATGACCTGGAAAATAAACAGGATTCACAAGAATGCTATATTACATGGAAGTTGAGTTTCGTATGGAAGAGAAATCAACCAACCGTAAATAATTGTCAGAGCTGCCGCACTCTGGTTAGCGATTTGGGAGTATGAAGAATCAATATAGATGCATCAGCAACAACTGCTTGCAGATGCATCAGGTTGTAGTGGCTTCTGTTTAAAAATGTTCTTTTTGACACCTTTGGAGCCCTCGGCTAAAAGGCTAGGAGTATCAAGAATCTGCATAAGAATTGTCATCTCATTGTCAATGTAGGGTTCATGCCCATAACATAATTTCTTAGATATAAAATAAAATAAAAAAACAATTTGAAGAATTTAAGAGCAATCAAGAAAGAGTGCCAACCCTAAAATATCTGCTTAAACTATCTTTGATATAATTGCACTTACAGCCTACATGCACACTGAAATTTATTTCCCAAACCAAGACACCATGGAGAAAGGCATAAATGTAAGAACATAATAGCAGTTATTTTCAATACCTTTAGAACAAGCTCTTCAAAGCACTGCTGTACGTTAACACGTGTTTTAGCACTACATTCAATGAAAAGGCAACCATATTCTCTTGCAAAGTTTATTCCTTCTTTCTTTGTCACAACCCTCTCACTTTCCTGAAAAGCATTTGATGGTACAGGTATAAGGAAAACTCTCAGACAAACTAAGGAAAATGATAGTGACCCTCGGTGAAGAACAAAAGGAAGGAAGAGGGAGAGAGAGAGAGATAGGAAAGAAAAAGCAAAACAGAGAGTAAATAAGTGGGAAGAACAAGCAGAGAAAAATCAATTCCAATGGCTCAAATCTTGAAAATTCACAATACCAAATTACTAATTAAAAAAGAAATAATGCAAAGTTCTTATAAAGTACACCGTAGATGTTAATACAAATATAAATACCAAATATAACCCTGAATGCTGTGACGATTCCCCGAATACTAAAAATAGCATTTGAAACCATAAAAGTATCCAGACAATAAAACAAATCTCTAAGTAAGCATGTTCTTGTCCTGCATCATATAGAATTATAAGGCATCATCATTGATATGTGATGTAACCATGTGGTTTCTATAAAATCCAAACAAGGAAGTATGCAGGGCAACAGGGAAGAGAAAAGAGGGCAGCTTCACCATACACTGACTCAAACTCTTTTTTTTTTTTTTTTCCTAACATGCCCATTCGCATATTAAAAACTTCAAATTGGATATGGACATGAAGATATGGGCATAAGGCACTCCAAATATAAGAAAAAACTTACAAATTGAACAGAGACCATGTCAGATATGTACTAATGCCCAACACTAACTCCAGGCAGCATATTCTGATAGCAAAAAGCATGGAAAAGTTTTAAGAGCATCAAGTAAATGATTTTTGTTTTTTAAAGCTAAGAAAGAATCAATGCAAATAAAATAGCAAATCTAGATTCAGTCATACAGAAGAAAAAAAATGCAAACTCTTCAAGAAGCAAATAGAGTGTATTAGTTGCAAATTTTAGGGACCAAAAAACCTTTTTTTGCCTTATTATTCTGGTGAAAACTGTAAATGCAAATTCACCAAAATGGAAAACTATTAATTACTTAACCAAACCCACAGGAGATGAATAAACAATTCTACCATATCAAGTAATACAAGCAGTTTTACAAGTAGAATTTATAGACAGCATGCCAGATACACAAATAGATGTGTATGTGTCTCTGTTGTGTGTATTTCGCTTTTTGAAACCTGTTTCCCTTCAAATGTTTTTGTTATGGACACATCTCATTGTCAAACTTAGCTCATAAAGATGAAAACCATCAGACCATTTTCATTCTATGCTTTTTCTATATATCATTGACTATCTGATTGAACATTGTGCTTTTATGAAGTTCAGTTTTTACACTAAACATATGTCTATTGGTAAAGTGTAACAGCACAGACAACTCCCATCCCTCACCAAGCCT
Organism: Durio zibethinus; assembly: GCF_047325235.1. Lineage (NCBI taxonomy): Eukaryota > Viridiplantae > Streptophyta > Magnoliopsida > Malvales > Malvaceae > Durio > Durio zibethinus. The sequence continues at coordinate 16,303,843 of NC_143179.1, forward strand.
CAAATAGGCAACAAAATTGCTTAATTTCATTTTCCATTGGTGTAATAAACAAAACAATAACTGTTTGTAAGGAAAGACAAACATCAGTATGGTTAAGGGAGAGAACAGTTTAAGAGAGCCAAAACAAGATGTTAAAAGGCGAAATAATTTGGAAACCATCTAGACATCATAAAGCAGAAAGGAAACAATAGTATTCATAGACTGCAGAAAAGTTACCTTGTCAACCTTGTTTCCAACAAGCATCTTAATGCAGTCTTGATTTGTTGAGTAGAGTTCGATTTCCTTGGACCAGACTTCAGAAAGATTTGTAAATGTGTCCCTCCGTGTTACATCATAAACTGTTAAGAATGGAGAAAATCTCATATTGAGATTCTCCAAACAAATTAAGAGCGGAAATCCATACCATGTAATAAAATTGATCACTAAGCTAAATGCTAAACAACAGATTACCACACACTTAATGAGCTCAGACTTGAAGAGCATCTGATGTTAATCATGTAAAGAAGTTAATCATCTAAGCTGATCACGAAAAAAACCTGAAGAAATCTGTAGAATAAAACTATTTTATTCTTCTATATTTTTCTTATTACAATGCTAGAATTACATGAAAATATATAGACTAATGATTGAATATTCTCAGCCTTATAACCCAAGATTTTCATGCATTAAAATAGGTAATCAAAGGAGTAATTTACTCTCTACACATAATAGGAAAAAAAATTAATGGATTTGATGTAATTAACCAAATCATTTCTTATTCTAAAAATAAGAGACTTAACTAAAATAGATAAAGTCAACTAATCAAGCAACAATTAATATTAGATTTCCACACTCCCTTTCATGTTGGGTGGTAGATGTCAATCAAACCCAGCTTGGACTTTAGATTCTTGAAGTTGTTTCGAGAAAGAGCCTTAGTGAGTATGTCTGCAGTTTTGAGGCATGGGGGAGTATAAACTAATCTAACAATTCCTTCCTCTATCTTCTCTTTGATGAAGTGACGAATAATCTCTACATGTTTAGTACTATCATGATGAACAGGATTCTTTGTTATACTTATGGCAGCTTTGTTGTTGCAGAATATCTTCATGGATTCTTATACAAAGACTTTCAACTACCCTAGCAACCTTTTCAGCCAAATTCCCTCACATATGCCATGAGACATAGCTCTAAACTCAACTTCTGTGCTCCTAGCCACCACAAGATTGCTTCTTGCTTCGCCAAGTAACCACATTTCCCCACACATATGTACAATAACCAGTAGTTGATCTTCAGTCAATAACGAATCCAGCCCAATTAGCATTAGTGTAAATTTCAATATTTTGACGTAATGTCTTCTTAAAAAATAACCTTTTGCCAGGACTCTTCTTTAGGTACTGTAAGATTCAATACACAGCCCTCAAGTGTTCCTCAGTTGGGTTGTTCATGAATCTGCTTACCATGCTAATTGAAAAACCGATATCTACTCTGGTATGAGAGAGGTAGATGAGTTTCCCAACAAGTCTTTGATATCTGCCCTTATCTGTTGGAGGACTTCCTACTTCCATTCCTACCTTATTCATTGTGTCCATAAGGGTGTCAGCAAATTTGCATCCCAGCATTCTAGTTTCCTTTACTAAGTCTAAGCGCTATAAAACAGATATGCCATTCCTTGAGCAAGCTACCTCAATGCCAAGAAAATATTCGAGGTGTCCCAAATCGTTGATTTCAAATTCTTAGGCTAGAAGGTTCTTTAGGTTGCTAATTTCTTCCACATAGTCTCCCGTAAGAATAATGTCATCTACATAGAAAATAAGAATGACAATTTTTCCTTCAGGTGAATTTTTGACAAACATGGTGTGATCAGTCTGGCATTGTGAAAAACCATAGTTCTTTACCACTTTTGTTAATCTATCAAACCATGTACGTGGGGATTGTTTAAGACCATATAAAGACTTTTGAAGCTTACATACCTTGCTAGAATTGTCCTGATTTTTTAATCCTAAAGGGATTTCCATGCAAACTTCTTCTAGGTCGCCATTAAGAAATGCATTTTTGACATCTAGTTGGTGGAGTGACCAATCTAGATTTGCTGCCAATGATAATAACACTCAGATTGAATTAAGTTTAGCAACCGAAGCAAATGTCTCCTCATAATCAACACCATGAGATTGAATAAATCCTTTTGCAACAAGGCAAGCTTTGAATCTGTTAATACTTCCATCTGCATTGTGCTTGATAGTAAAAATCCATTTGCACCCAACTGGAATTTTCTCTTTGGGTGATTCTGAAATCTCCCATGTTTTGTTCTTTTCTAGGGCCTTGATTTCTTCCAAAACAGCCATATTCCACTTTGGTTGCATGAGTGCTTCATGAATATTATTGGGAATCTGCATATTATTTAGTGTCATAACAAAAGCCCGATAACTGGGTGATAAACCTTCATAAGAAATGACATTACAGATTGGGTGTTGAGTACATGATCTCACACCTTTCCTTAGAGTAATCGGTTGATCAAGATCATTAAAAAATTCAATTAAATCAGATTCGGTAAGAGTGTTACCTATGTTGGTTTCAAGTATCTCTGGAATTGGTTCAGATTCTTGGTTTTACTTTGAAGTTGTACATTCTCCTCTATCCTTGTGAGTTTTTTGTCTTCTTGAATAGAGAATCAATTCTTTGTTTGTTTTCTCTTGTGTGGATTTCAAGCTTGGAGGATCTAGTTGGATATTTTGGACTTGAAAAGGAGTTGAAGGATCTGGTTTGATGTTTTGGACGTGAATGGGAGTTTGAGAAGTGTTTGGTGGTTTAGTAATAGGATCTTCCCAAAGTTGATATTCCCATGTGATTGGATTCTCCCCCTGAACGACAGTTTTGGGAAAGAAAGGTTGATTTTCAAAAAAGGTCACATTCATGAAATGGTAGAATTTCTTTGTTACTGGTGAGTAACACTTGTATCCTTTTTAATTCATGGAGTATCCGAGAAACATGCATTTGATGGATTTCGAATCTAATTTGCTTTGGTTTTGTTGGCTGGTAAGAACAAATGTAGTGCATCCAAACACTTTAACAGGAATAGACAAGATAATTCGAAGGTGAGGATAGGAAATGAGAAGGGATTGGCAAAGGCTTTGAAATTTTAGGACTTGAGAAGGCATTCTATTTATAAGATATGTAGCAATAAGAACAACCTCACCCCAAAAAATGCTTAGGTATATGGGCAACAATCATAAGGGATCTTGCAACTTCCAACAAATGTCGATTCTTTCTTTCAGCAATGCCATTCTATTGAGGAATGTCGACACATGAGTTTTGATGAATCATACCATGCTTCATTAGACATGATCCAAGAATTGAATCATAGTATTCTCTGTCATTGTCGGTTCTCAACACTTGGATTTGGGTTTTAAATTGAGTTTGGATCATATTGTTGAAGTTTTGGAATAGCTGGCCCACTTCTAATTTTTCCTTCATAAGAAATATCCGAGTAACCCTGGTGTGCTCATCAATAAATGTAACAAAGCATCTAGAGCCATTAATGTAATTTACTTTGAAAGGACCCCAAATGTCACTGTGTACCATTGAAAAATGATAGGATGTTTTGTAAAGCTGATTAGGATGTAGTATGATTATGTTTGGATAGTTGGCAGACTTCACACTAAAAGTTGTTAGGATTTTGATTGAATAATGAGAGAAACAAACTTTTAAGGTACAAAAAATTTGGATGACCTAACCGATAGTGCCACAACATAATAGTACTATCTTTATTATTACTGAAGGATGAAGCCACACAAGAGGTCTTTTGATATTGTCTTTGAGAATCATTAGCTTTTAAGATATAAAATCTTGCACACATCTTAGCATTACCAATCATCTTCCCCGAATCCAAATTCTTAAATTCACACATATTTGGAAGAAATTTAGTAGCATACTTAAGGTCTCTTATAAGTTTGCTTATAAATAGTAGATTGCAACTTAGATTTGGGACAAACAGAATAGAATCAATTATTATCTCTTTGAAAATAATAACAGAACCAATACCAGTTACTTTTGAAAGTGACCCATCAGCAATTCAAACTATGAAGTTTTCATGACATGGGTTGTATTTACTAAATATAGATTCATCCCCAGTCACATGGTCTGAAACTCTTGAATCCACAATCCATGAATTTGATTTCTCTAGTTTTACACTCAAGGCACTTAGAAAATTACCTTTTTATGCTAAAGAACCTATTCGAATATGAGTGGTAATGTTCTGCAGTGATTGATAAATGCTAGCTCCAAGGTTAAAGGTAACCTTCAACGTCAGACTCTCCTTTCCGTAGGCCATGTTGCACTCCGAGTGAACATTTTCAAAAGTTCATATCATACTTTGATATCATGAAGAAATCTCTAGAATAAAACTATTTGATTCTTTTATATTTTTCTTATTACAATGCTAGAATTGCATGAAATTATATAGGCTAAAGACTGAATATTCTCAGCCTTAAAACCCAAAATTTTCATGCATTAAAACAACTAATCAAAGGAGTAATTTACTCTCTACACATAATAGGAAAATATTTAATGGATTTGGTGTAATTACACAAATCACTTCTTATTCTAAAAATAAAAGACTTAACTAAAATAGACAAAATCAACTAATTAAGTAATAATGAAGATTAGATTTCCACAAAACCTTTAGCACATAGTCAATAACTTGTAGAGATAAAAGGAAGAAGAAAACGTCCAATCACTTAAACCAGGCCCAAGGCAGAATGTAAACCTTGTAGCTAGAGCAAAAAAGCAAACAAAACCATAAGAGAAAAAAGTGCATTTTACGTTGACATAAGCGAAAACTTAACAGTTTCATGGTTTCATGTCAGTTCCTTCTCACTGTCTCCATTCAGTAATTCTTATTTACAGAGGAAGACCAACAAATACATGTTTTTTTTTTCTTTCCTTTTTTTGAGGGGGGAGGCTAAAAATGAAATAAAATAAAATAAATTAAACATACATTCGATGCAAAACAGTGATTGTCTCACTTCCACAGTTTTACAAAAAGATATACTCTAATGAGAAATTAAACCAGTAATTTTCCCAAGAAAATAAAGAATAAAGGGCACAGGAATTGTAAGAGGGGCAGTTTTACAAACATAAAAAGAGGGAAAATAATTACCCATAATGATCCCTTGTGCGCCTCTGTAGTAAGAACTTGTCAATGTTCTGAATCTTTCTTGCCCAGCTGCATGCACATTCAGCATAGATAAGTCAGACTCAACCGAAAAAAGAACCCCCTACATGAAGTCATAAGCAATAAAAATAGCAAATTTCTGATCATGTAGAACTTATTTAAATCACAACATATAATAAGATCAATAAGCATTCTCATAGCAAAAAGATCAAGCACTAAAGGCCAAACTGAGTAATTTAACAAGCAGGTCTAGCCAAAAGATGACGCAGAGAATGATACAACAATTACCACATAAATTGTTTCATTCACAAATATTTCCAATAAGAACATGCTAGCATCTCGATTCAATGATTCTGTGGGGAAAAAAATGTCCAGACCATTGACAATGTCATTTCTAAAGCAAACACAGAGCTCAGCTCCACATATGCAATTGTCTGTCCCAGAGCACAGTAAGACTAAGTTGGTTCTTAGGATTTCATCATGACCAAGCCCAATATGTGGGCATACAGTGCCCTTTTGCTTCTTGACTTTCGCTTTGAAAAAGCTAGAAAAGCATATCAATTGTGTGTGTGAAAGCAAACTAAGCGTGATCAATGAAAATGAAAAAGCTCTATGTGATGGAATTGCAAAGTATATGACACTAATATATGTGGAGTCTTCATAACATAAATCTTAATGTAAGTAGCATACGAAATTCCCTTAGGCTCCATGAGCACTTAGTAGATGCTTTTGCTATTTGCCTTTTGCTTCTTTTTTGCAAAAAATAAAATAAAAAATAAAAAATGAATAGAAACCAGCTAACTCTGGGTTCGAGTGGCATTTCACTCACACAACTTATCTGCTGATTGTTCAACATCAATAAATAAGGAAAATAGCAAAAGCATCAACCAAAGAGAGCTTTAGTAAACTCAAACTCTAGACAACTAATCTTAGGTTAATAATTTCTTTGAATAAGCTGCTTGTCAGAACCAAGTGACTCTCTAGTCACACCTCTACTTGCCACCATCCTTCCTTATTCTTATAAAAAAAAAAAAAAACCTTTGCACTCACCAAATATAGCTGAGCTTGGGCTTTCTGGTTTGAGTAGTAAAAATAAAGGTCTCCATTCCAGAGAAGCTCAACAAAAACTTGACAAAGTTACAGTTGTAGATTAACAGGGAGAGAAAGCAAGCAAAGTAGCCAAAACATCATTGTTTACAATGTCACTATGGCATGACAATTTTCTACCAAGGGACTTATGAAAAACAAGAAAAGTCAAATAATAGATGAAAATACCAAGTTATATAGCACAAAAGTAGAGAATGCAGTAATCATTGAAAACCCACCTCCACCTAATTGAATATTAAAATCAAAGAAAAAAAAAGAAAAGAAATAACACATTAGCAAACTTTTAGCTTTTACCTGTATCCCAAATTGCAAGCTTCAGATTCTTACCCCCAGCATTTACATATTTCACTTTAAAATCAACACCTGCTCAACAAAACAAGCAGAGCCGTAAATCAGGACATAAAGATAGGTAAGCAGATTAAAGATTCTTATAATCAGTTTAATGGGAATGTGTTGTAGGCTTAAAGTAATTGCGTAATTTATAACCACAGAACACATTTTAAGACTAACCACTACATACTTGATTTCAGATAAACGAAAATTTTTATTCCTCTTACTGTTCATTCATCATATTTCCTTTTCTTTTTTATTAAAAAAAAATCCAAAGCACAAAGAAACAAAGAAAATATAAACCACATTGCTGATAAAACTTTAAAAAAAAAAAATTAACTTCAGAATTTTGAGCAGAACATCCAATATTTGAGACCCAACGGGAGTTAAAATTTAGCATTTGGAAGCTCTAGTCTTAACCAATTTAATAATTTTGTATGATTAAAATAAGGTAGCATTTGTTTTTGTTTTCTCTTCAACCAAAAGCCAAAAGGCAAGTAAGAAAACTATCCATACAAAAGGGAAATCATACATTTTTCTCTAAAAAAAAAGTTATGTTTTTAATTTTTCTTCAGAATTATTGTTCGCTAATCCGCCTTTTGTTTCTGAAAAAGGAAAAAAAAAAACAAAAGTAATATCCAAGAGGGAGCCTACATATCTTCAAGTTCTACAGATCAAGACAACACTATTACAAATTATGACAAAAAAATTTCAAAAAGAAAAAGAACAGTTTGAATGAGTAGAGTTAAAAATGAATACTGACCAATAGTGGGAGAGAGTTCCTCAAAGGTGTCGGAAGTGAAACTTAAAAGAAGACTGCTCTTTCCGACTCCTGAATCTCCGATCATAAGGAACTTGAACAAGTAATCGAACTCCGTTTGTTTCGACGACGGCGGCGATGACTCCATTTTCTATTTAGTTTACCTATTACACACTCTTCAAATTAATTCTTCAAATAACACCAATTTTTACGATTGAATCTCCCAAATCCAGCACTCTTTTTTTTTTTTACCTCATTCAACGAATCTAAACCTGCAAAATTAACATGGCATAAAAATCATAAATATAGATTTGGAAATTTCAACGAGATAAAAGATTAAAACTAACAGGATTCTTAATTTTTATCACAATAAAAATATTAATAAAAAAAAACCCTTACAGGTTTATTTTTTGGCCAAAAATCCTTGCACGTTAAGATCATGGTTGGTCATACATATTTACAGAATTTATTTTATAAATCAAACAATAATATTTAATGTGAGAGAGAAAGATTACGATTACCTCTCAAGAAAAAAAAAATTGTAAAGAAAATTTGAAAAAATAGATGAGAGAGCGAGAGAATTAGAAGTATCAAGGGAGCGTAAAAAAAAATTAAATAAATAACTGTTAGAACTAGCAACTTGTAAAAGCAAAGGGGCAAAATCAGAATTACGTGAAAATTGGCGCGCGTGCGCACGTGTGGCTCTTTTAGAGACCTGAAAATAAAAATAAAAAAATTAAAAATTGAAATAGTGAGTGATAGGAACGAACAAAACTTTTGACAAATAATTCATGATGATGTTTTTATTTATGTTTATTTATTAAGTTTAATAAATAATTATGAATAATATTTTAAAATATTTTAATTATACAAACATATCACAAATATAACAAAATTTACTAACATTTAATTCATTTGTAAAAATTTATAGAGCATTGACGAATAATTTGTAATTCATTTATATTTATTTATTAAATTTAAAAAAATAATCAAAAATAACATTTCATGGTTCATTAATTAAACAAATAGAGAACAAATATAATAAAATTTATTTATATTTGATTCGTTTATATTCCTTCTAAGTGAGGCAAATTACTAAATTTTTAATTTCAATTATCAAAATTTAAATCTTAATAATTTTAAATATAAGAAAATTAAAATAATGAAGTAGAGTCGAGTGTAAATGATAATATTAATTTATTAATAATTTAATGAGTGTGATAAATAATCAAATAAAATTTTATGTAGTAGTAGTTAATAATAATAATAATTTTTTAATATACTAATAATATTAATTTTTAATTTCATAAGTAAAATTAAGAAATTTTCACATGTTTCACTTATTTATTTCTTTAAAAACTTCACCGATAATGAAATACAATAATTTCTCATATTATACACACTACAAATACCTTTTGGAACCAACAAAAATTATTAGATTTTAAAATTCATATCAATGGGATGTTTAGTTTGCAAATTTTTAGATTTCGAGAAAAAATTTATTTTAAAAAAATAATATTGAAGGAGAATATGTGATTCCTCAATATTATTGACATTAGGAAATGTAATATTTTTGTATTTGATTATAAAAATATAAGATTACATAATAAAGTCTTTTACTATATTATTCTTAATGACATGTGAATAATATATGAATAGACATGTGATTTATTTAATTTTTTATTTTTTTAATATGTAATAATTAATTTAATATTTTTGTTAAATTATTTAAGTAAATGTATTTTATGTTTTATTGCACATATAATACATCTTATCATATATCTTATATACATATATAAAATTCAAAGTCTTTGGCAAAAAAAGAAAAAGTCTAATATGGATTTCTATTTTATTAGTTTTGAATTAATCTTTATTTTGAAATGATAAAACATTAAGCTGATATAAGTTGATTAAGATTTTGAAAAAGATATGGTTAGTACAGGTTCTTAAGTTTTATTATTTTTGGTACTAAATAAATAATATAATTTTCAAAGCTTAAACAAACTTTTTTTTATGTTTTCTTATTTCTCAAATCAAAATTATCTTTAAACATTATTTATTTGAACTCAAATGAAAGTCCAATTTTTATTTTTAAAGTGAACTTATTAATTTCGAACTCAATACAATTTTGATAATATTAGTTTTGAAAAATAGATTAACTTAATAAAGTTGTTTTATAAGACAAAGTTTTCCAACATTTAATGTTTTCTTATTTCTAAATCAAAACTATCTTTAAACATTATTTATTTGAACTTAAATGAAAGTCTAATTGTTGTTTTTAAAATAAACTTATTCATTTTGAACTCAATACAATTTTGATAATATTGGTTTTGAAAAATAAATCAACTTAAGAAAGTTGTTTATAAGACAAAGTTTTCTAACATTGAATTTGTTTTATTTTTTTGTATTAATTCACAAAGTTTTAATATTTGAATTTTATATTGTTGGAAAGCTCTTAAGTCTACTTTCTAATGGATCAAACAAAATCTAAATCTAAATTTTTTAAGAAAATATTTTGGATTTTTACTGGACACCTTGTGGTTGTCTAAAAACTATACAAATGGTAGTTTTAAAAATTCACTATAATTCGTATACAATGAATTAGGTGATTAATTTTATATGGATAGAAAGTCTTTTAAGTCTAGTTTCTAAATCTTCAAACGATTTTTTATTTGGAATTGTATAACTCAAAATATGATCAAATTAGTGAGTAGAGTATAAAATAAGATACAATTGCCTAACTTGATCAGATCGATCCCCTGGGTTACAAGATCGATCCCCTGGCTGAACCGATTGATCTCCTCTTTTAATAGATCGATTCATTTTTCATACAGAAATAAAATAGATTTGAAAAACATAAAAAATGATCAATCCCCTATAAGAAAGGATTGATCAGGTAAGGCACATGATCAATCCTCTATCAAAACCAATTGATCTAGTTTACCAAAATATATGCATAACAACTAGTTTTTCAAGCTTCTAATGGGTATTTCTTCTTCCAAACTATCTCTAACGGCTAGTTCTTCAATTTCTCTATATATCTGATACTTCAACATACCAAAAAGGTTGATGAATCAAGAGAGTAAGATCAAATAATTCATATTTTTATTCTCTCAAAGAAATCAAGAGTTTTAGAACTTAAATTCAATGTCCTTTATATTTCTTGTATACAAAATATTGTTGTGTTTTGTTCACCATTTTCTTTGTACTTTATTATGTAAACACTCAACCTTAAGAGGTATTTTAGTTTGCAAAAATCATTTAGATTATCTTGTAAACAAAAGGTGAAGTATCATCTTGATATTGTAAAGGTAGATGTTATTATTTAAGCCTTAAGAAAAGAATTAAGATTTAGTACAAAATAGGTTTATATCTTGTAAGAGTTTTTCTTCAATTAATGAATTAAAGCCTCAATGTGGACAACCAAGAAAAAAAGACGTAGATGCCTTATGAAGAAGGACCGAACCTCTATAAATCATTGTGTTTGATTTCTCTATCTTTATCTCTTTACTTTGCATTCATTGTTATCATTTATATTTGCTTTAAGATTAGTAATTTATTGTTATTTACATCATATTTTTATATTGGTTTTAATTCCACATTCAATTGTATTGAAATCATTATTTGGAAAAATTTTAAAGAAATCCAATTCACTCCCCCTCCTGGATCACCATCTTACTTAAAAAACTAACATTATTCTTTTGACATGTAGACAACGTTAAACAAATGCCATGTGTCCTGCATTTAATAAATATATATTATTAATTTTATAAATAAATTTTTTTAAAAAATTAATTACAATTATTTACTTCTAAATAACTAATATTCTTGCTTTCAATACATAAATTACTATTAAATACATTATAATCACTATCAATCAAACTAAATTAAATTAATTAGCCAAGAAAAAGTTTTCTTTTATATTATAAGTTTTGAATCGGTTGTAAATTAAGATAATTTAAAGTACACCATAAATATATATATTAATATGTAAATTTTATATACAGTAATATATAAATTTTTTGTGAAAGGAATCCAGCAACGAAGACTAGCATTTATTTGATTTTTCTTGCTATGGAAACAATTAAATTAATCAAATTTTAAATTTTTTATTTTCAGCCAGAATTATAAGGATTTCTCCTTTCCCATAAATAGTTTATGTTGTCTATAAATATCATCTTATGAAAGTGATTGTAGATATTGATTTTAAACTTTACCTACTAACTTTTTATTTTTTATTTTTTATGCAATAACCAATAGCTATTAAAATATTTTTCTTTCATGTTCTTTTTTTAACACAATTTAATCTTTATGCTACCTTAAGTTATCAGTTTGTAATATATTTTATAGTATACTTCTTTGGTTTTATATATATATTTTTAATTGATTCTTTTTATTATTAGTTTTTACATTATTTTGATTTATCAAGTTATTAAATTATTTATATTACTTTGGATAATATACAATTTAAGAAAAGTTGTATTTTGGATAAGAATAATGTTAACTTTTCTTTTATTATGCAAACTAAATCTTAAATTTGCATAATCTTAATGTCCAAAGTTTTAAAACAAGATGATTTTTACAATTTTCTAATTAACGATAAGTCATACCTTAATTCATTATAACTTTCTTTAATAAAATGTTTTATGAATTTTTTCTCTTTTTTGACATCTTTAATTTTCACTTTTCATGTCTTGTTGATGGAGAGCATACATACATTTTATAGGCAGAATGAAAAGTGATTTTACTCTTTGATTTATTAACTTTTATTAAAATATTCTATTAACGTATGAAATAATTAACCACATATAACTCCTTTCTTTTTGATCAATAAGTTTTTTTTTTTAACTCATAGCATTCATTAAACCATTATTATCTTTTAAGTAAAATTAAAAGATATTTACTTAATGTTGAATAACTTGCATGTAAGCCACATAAATCCAACATTCTATCACTAGGCCTATGTGTTATTATTCAACTTTATGGTTTAATAATAAAAAATAATATGTAAAATATAAGTTAAATCATTTCTTAAGTTGATTAAATCATGAATTATCATTAAGCAAAAACTAATAAGGATAATGACAGTTTTATGTCATTAGCTCAACATACTCCCTTCTATGTATCACATTATTAGTCCCTTCTATATATCACATTATTAGTTCTATAATTAACATGACCTTTAATGTGAGATACCATAATAGTATAACAATAATGTTTTTGTTAGAAACAAATCCTATTTATATTTCATATAATTCAATCATGTATATATACTAACATAATTGAACATGATACGTTAATTTGTCCAAAAGTATTGAAAAAAGCTCAGAATGTCAAATTCATAAAGAACATAAAACTTTACCGTAGTATCAATAATAGTTTTCAATAATACTCATTTTTTCAACATGTTCATTAAATGTCTTTAGGGACAAACCTTTTGTTAATGGATCTGTAACCATAAGATTGATGCTAATGTGTTCAATTGACACTTTATTTCTATACTTTTTTTTTAACAGCAAAATATTTCAATTCCATATGTTTAACACCTTTCAAATACTTATCATTTTTAGAAAAGAAGACTGCTATGACGTTATCATAATAAATTTTAGCAACTTGTCAATATTGTCAACAATTCAAGTCCTGAAATAAATTTCTCCAGCCATAAACCATGAACAGTAGCCTTAAAACATGCCATAAATTCAACTTTCATAGTGAATGTAGCAATGATAGATTACTTTACGCTTTTTCATAAGTTCACTCCAGTGGCTAAAAGCAATAAATAGCCAAATGTGATATCCACACCCCTAGCAAAATCTAAATCTGAATACCTTATCACCTCAAAATGATCGAACCTTCTATAAATGAGCATGTGATTTTTTGTTCTTTGCAAGTATCTCAATACTTTCTTTACAGTTTTATAATCATCTAATCTTAAATTACTTTGATATCAACCCACCATTCCAACACTAAAACTAATGTCTGGTCTGATATAAATTTAGGCATACATCCAGCTTCCAACAATAGATGCATCAGGAATTTGTTCTATTTGTTTGCATTCCAATTCATTCTTTGACCATTGCATAAAACTCAATTTATCTCCTTTTTGAATTAGATCAACACTTGCAAAGCACTTTTCCATTTTAAATCTCTCTAGAATTTATTAATATATGTTTTCTAAAATGGTTAAATATATATCTAGCCCCTAAAATTTTACTTTTTGTCACATTGATACCTAAAAAATTATAGTTATCACATCGGTACCTAAACTTTAATTCAATAACTCAGTTTACTCTAAAGCTTAACTATGTCAGAAAAAAAGTTGATGTGTTCTAAATAGCCAATCAAATAACACTGACTATTATCAAAATTCCATGTCATGTAACCTATTTTTTTCACGTCATTAAAATTCCACAATAAATATCAATTTCAAACCAAAAAAAAAAAATTATTCCTTTTATTTTTTTAACCCAAGATAAAAAAAAAGTTTAAAGAAACTAGCTTCTTTTCCTATATGTTTAAAAAGAAGAAAAAGAAATAGTCAATAACAATAAAGAGGGATTATAGTGTGGGTATTTAAGGTTTGAAATCGTGTGACTTTTTCTAGATATTTAGGGAAGCTATTTCAATATTTCTGTTTCTTTTTTTTATCCTCTTCAAATGGTATAGGGTAGATCTACCTTAAGTTTAAAATCAACAAATCATTTAAGAAAATTTTTTTTTGTCATTATAGATTAAAGGCTCCAATTTGTACCTCCACCATTCCATAGAATAGAGGGAAGAAATTTTATGGTTGACTAAAATACAAAGAGATATGTAACAATATTGGACACTGAATTGGGTTTTAAGTTAGGGTTGAATAACAAAATTGGAGATTTAATTAGATATTGATTTAAGGTAAACTTAGAAAAATGGCTATTGAATTACATTTGTAATTTGATTTTTTAGTCTTAATTATTAATCAAATCAATATTTGTTGAATGATGGGTACTGAATTATATGGAAATATAGGTTTTGAGTTCATGTTGAATAAAAAAAATGGCAATGATTCATAGTTAAATTAGGAAGTTTGGTACTGTATTCTTGTTTGATTTCGATTTATTAATGTTACCATGAACTATAATATTGCCTTTGTTTCCTATGGGTACCAAATTTGTTAATAATATAAAGTGATATTGAAATGTGATAAGTCATTTTTGGTTTTATGCTTAATGTTGGCTATTGATTTCTAATATTTATCTCATTGATGCGGATTGGTGGGCATGAATTTTTCTATTAGATTGAAAAGAATGATAATGAGCTCAATCTTGAGGTTCACCTGAAAAATGTGAATGAAAAATTAATGAATTAAAATAATATTTTATTGACAAAAAATAAAAAGTTAAGGATTAAGAATACATAATTGAAGATATTCTTCAACAATGATGAATTTAAATAGCCTAGTGAATAAAGTCAAAAATAAAAAAGAGTATGAAAACATACAAGAGAATGTTGGCAAAGAGTAAAAATGATGTATGTGTATAAATGATAGCCATGGTAGTTTCATGGATCATGTTCTTAGTATATATTTTAGGCAATAAATAGATGTTTATGCATTATTTGAAAAGTTTGACAACATTGATGTAACCATATTACTATTTAGGTTAAGTTACTTTTAAGTTACTTATAAGCTAAGATGTAATATGGTGCTTTTATATTACATATTGATTTTAGACCAATTTATTAAACGATTGCTTATGCACTGTTTTATTGTCTATTAAAGCAATTTAAGATAAATATTAAAATTCTTTGTTAAATTGTAGGATTTAAAAACTTGTATAGATTCTTTTTCAGGTGCATATGTTTTTTAGGATAAGAATCAAAATAAATAGTTATGGAATCTCTTAGCCAATTTTGCAAAAGCAAAACTTGTGACTGCAGTGAATTGATAAAAATTTTATTAATAAAAGCTAATTTTTTAGACCTGAGCATCCTTATTGATAAAAAGCGTATATATTGTAATGATTTGATAGATGATGGATTAAAAAGCTTTGAATATACAAAGTGTAAGCACTAAACATGAGTTATTATATTAATAACTGCATATATATTGCCAAAATGGTAATAAAAAAAGCTATTATATTGATAAAAAGGTATATATAGTACTTAATCGTTGATTACTTTCAAAATGGTAACAAAAGTTATCATATTCTTGAATACATTCAAAATGGATACAAAAGTTATCATATTCTTAATTACATCCAAATTTTCAACAAAAAGCTATCAAAATAGCAAAAAAAAGATAAGTGACAAACTGTGTATCAAATTATAATAACCACAATGTTGATCATAACTACATTATAACAACAAACTAGAAGTTATGTTAAATAAAAAGTTATAAATTTCCCAATTGCATTATGTTGGGGAATCAGGAACTTCAAATCTTAGGTTTCTTTAACTTGTTATCTATTTGAGTTTTGGACTATCTTTTGATTCTATAACTATTTTTTTGAGTGATCAATATTTTATTAGAATCTAATCTTCTCAATTTTCTTTCCAACAAATCAACTATCAGATCTTATTATCCAATGCAAACTTTATTACACCTTTAGATATTTATATAGTAGGTTTAGGGTAAGTAAATCAGATATCTACACATAATTACATACCTTGAAAATTTAATAGGTTCACAATTATCTTCTTCCATGGTTGAGTTTGCATTTTTTGGTTCATGAGTAACAATGACAGATGGTGATTGCTTTGTTGTTTTAGGGTCTATGTTAGAGATGCTAATCAATATTTGGCCTCTAAAATCAGGTTATGAGTTTATTACATAATTAATTCAAGATCTTATAAATATTGGTAAAATTTAAAACAAATTAATAACATTTTAAAACACTTACATTTAATATTTCCAATTCAATCTTCTCATTAGTATAAATTCTCAATCCTTGCATTTTTTTCTTCCCCCTTGTTTCAACTACATCAACCTTAGTAATAAATTTTTTTTGAGACCTTGCTGCTACATATTTAATTTTTGATGCTGGTTATTTAAAGGGTTGTGCTTCAATAAGGGATGTTACTTCTACAATGGTTAGAGTCTCTGCAAGTGTTGGCACTTCTATAATGGTTGTTCTTTCTACAAGTATTGATTTTCTACCCATTGAACCCCTTAAATTTCTACCCTTGATCCTCTTGGTGTAGTTGTAAAGTCTATACAGACTATTGTTTCTACAGATATTTGTATAGGGCTAGGGTTTGTGATGTTGACGTTTCTGATTTTTTATCTCCTTGAACCCCTTAAACCTATACCCTTTGATCCTATGATATAGTTATACAATTTTGATTGAAACTCATCTGAAAAAGAAAGCAAGTCCTAAAGCCAATATTTGTCAATTGTTTAATTTAAAAATACAAGTTACATACATATTTTTACTCGAAACCTAGATCTAAAATCAATAGCAACTTTTTCTTGATGACCTTATGCAAATCCAACATTTGCAAGTGATGAAGCTTCAGAATGTTGTTATTGAACAAATCCATGAATGTCATAAGCTTGATTAAAACTCATCTAAAAAAGAAAACAGGTTATGCTGGTGCTTCTCATCAATATCAAGTTGAAAAATAAACGATTAATGCATTGAATTGTGTGTTATTTACAATTTCATTATTTTTGTTTGGACATTTTCTAAAATTTATCCCCGTTGAAAATATTTTTGACACTTCATCCTTTTTTATTTTCTTGACAGCTTGTATCCACTGGCCTCGCCCTCCTCCCTAATTTTATTTTTTTTAGGTTTACCAGACATTTTTCAAGGAAATAGAGGATCAGTAGTACCCATTTTATTTCAACCTAAAATTTATCAACTTGTACTAGTGGCAGTACACAGCTATACAACTTTTCATTCTTCTCTTTCTTATAGGCATTTATAATATAGTCCTCAATTTTCTCTTTCTAAAACAATATCACACATTACATGTGAGCACAGAATACTAATAAGATCTCAAGCCCTATATGTGCATTTCCAACCATGATATCAACAACAAATGTATCCTCTTTACATAAAACTTCATTCCCTTCTTGACCATTCCATCTAACATAGTAGTAGGCACTTAATTCTTTAAGTTGTTGAATCGTTACTCAAATCTTTGGACAAAATAAACTATTTTATGATGCACATTTTTTCTTGTTATTGATTATTCTATTTATAACATAGTACCTAATTTCTTCAAACATAGAAATAATGTATATATGCCTAGCCCCTATAATGCAGCATTAAAGGTTTCAAAAAAATTATTATCGACCACATCAAAATGACATCTAGTAGAAAAAAAACTCTAGACCAGTGTTTGGGATTTTTGTTCAGCATGTTTACCAGAGTTGATCTCTTCAAAGCACCAAGTTTTATTGTATTGTTCTTGAAATCTACCTCAGTTGTTGACTTACAATATGCCTAAAACAATAAATGCAAGTCATTGCCTTGATTTTCCTTTTTCTAGTTTATAAAGAAAAGTTTGGCACAAAACCTATGCCCAACATTTGGCAATAACACACTTATCACATTCCTTAAATTATGCATGAAAAGAAATATAAAATAAAAAATTAAAATAGAAATTCAAAAACAGTGGAAATTGACTAAACAAAACTCATTAAGTTTAGTTTATATACTTTTTGCATGTCACTTATGATAGTGAATCCATCCCCATCTTGAAACTCAAGATCAACTTGAAGATTTTTAATAAACCATCTCAATGTGTCCTTGTTCTCCACTTCAACCATAACCTATATGAGGGGATATATTTAGTCATTTCAAAAAACAATCATCCAAGTGGACAATAGGCCTACAAAACTTCTTGAACACATCCTTCATGGCACTAAAACTAACATAAAATCTTTTAAATTTTAGCTAAAATAAAAATAAAATCTTCTAAATTTTAGGTTTTCAATTGGAGTAAACATTTCCATTATAAGATCCATATGACTCATACAATCTATCATCCTCAAAACATGTGCATAATCATACAACCTACTAAACCCATACTTTACTCTACCATTAATATGTTTCAAAACCCAATTTCTAGCTCTACTACAAACAATCATATTGATAATAACTTTTAGCTCCTCTGTAGCAAGCTTTTGCATCTCAAGTAACTCTAACTTTGGAATGATTATTAACTTACCAAAAAAATATTGCCCTATAAATTTATAATTAGTTCTTAAGTTTGAAAAAGTAATGGAACATTCATGATAACTTACTAATGTTTTAACCTTGAATAGATTATTAGTATTATTTTTTATAGCATATATAAAAAATGGACAACCTTTTGCCTTACATATAACTTTGACCCTATTTTTCTCATTTCTAAGCAATTTAAAATCAAATCTCTTCCCCACTGCATACTTGTTTAAAGCTTCTTTAAATAACTTACTATCATTAAATATCATAACAAGTTTAAACTTAGGGACTAGATATGAAAGATTAAAAAAAAACCTTTTTACTTTTTTCGTATACTACATTACCTTCCTTATCAGTATCATAACTACCTATGTCTGATGATTCCAAATAATTAGTTTAATTTCCACTACAATCACCTCTTTTATTCTTTTTTGCAGCTTTTGTTTTTTTTTTCTTTTACAACATTTTTTTTTCTTAACTTTCTTCAAAATCTTTTTAAAATCCATCTCAACTAGGACATTATCAACCTTAAAACTTTTCTTCTTCATTTTCTACTTAAACTCATTTTATTTTTTCCTTATTTCCCTTATCTCATCATCATTATCATTTTCAAATCCTCTACAAACTCTTCATCATCATCATTATCTGACTCATTGTAACTGGATATATCATTTTCTAAGATACCCTCCCTAGCCTCATCATTTTTTACGTCATCCTCCCTAGCTTTATTATTTTCTAATTCATCATTTTTAGGCACATGATCATCATTTCTAGCACTAATTGTTGGACCACAACCTATTGGTGCATCATTTACAACATTACTACTAGATGGCCTACTTACATTTGATGCATCAACTTTTTCATTCATTTCAACATTACTACAAACTCTTATCCTATCTACCACATTTGGGACATTTGACATATTTTACACATTAGGGATTAATTCTATAATTTCAGGTATAAAAATCACATGCTCCACATAAACATGTAATTGTTTGACTCTAGTTATATGGTTTATCATAGTGATAAATGATGTATTATCACAAACTACCCTAAAACTAGTATCTAACTCATGTTCAAGCTCAAGAAAAGAAAAGCATTTCACAGTAGCATACCTAGCTTTTTTAACCACATCAGTCAACATTCCATAAAATAAATAATCAGGATCAACAAACCATTCAAGCACATCCCCGCCCACATAGACTATACTAGGGTTTCTTACAAAATTGTCACCCAAATACATAAATAATGCATAGTGTATCTAAGCCATTGTCCTATTTGAACAAAAAATTATTAAAATGAGTATTTTTTATTTATCTTTATTAGTATTATTATTGCATTAATGCAAGCAAGCATACTGTCAATGGATCCTAAAAACAAACAATAATAAAATAACATTAAACCCAAAGAGCTAAAATGAAAGTAAGATAATGATTTTATCATAATTTCATAAAACAACAAAAAACCCTAAACATTGAAAATCCTTTTTTTTGTCTATAGTATAGCATCACAAAACTTAACACAATACAAATAGTATTAAAATAAAATATTCAACCAACCAAAAACTAAAAAAAAAAAAAAACCAATATCAAGCCAAACCTAAATACATGTTAGGTTATATGAAGAAACTTGAAATCTTCTTTTTTTAAAATCTGAAGCCAAATGTCCTAATTTTTGAATCAATTTCTCACTTTATGAACCGATTCTAATGTCGCACTTTTAGGCTTTAAACCCACATTGTCATTAATCTAAACCCTAAATTGATTAGCCTAATCCTAAATTTAAACTCAAAACCCCTAATCTAATCACACTTTCTGAATCAATTGCCTTAAACCCTCAATTTAAAACCTTAAATACCACATTCTAATCACATAGTTTGGAATAATTACAAATACTCAATTTCAAAACCTAATCCCTCTTTGTTTATAAAGTGTTTTTTTTTTAAACCAACAATTTTTTCTTTTTTGAAAGAAAATAGCTTTCCAAACTTTGTTTTATCTCAGGTTAAAAAATAAAAGGGTTAATTTTTTTTTTTTTTGGTTTTAAGGTTGATATCTGATGTGAAATTTTAATAACGTGAAAAAAATTAGTTACATGACATGAAATTTGATGACAGCCAATGTTATTTGATTGGCCATTTAAAACATATCAATTCCTTTTCTAACGAAGTTAAACTTTTGGGTAAACTGAGTTACGGAATTAAAGTTTAGGTACCAATGTGATAGCTATAATTCTTTAGGTACCAATGGGATAGAAAATATAAAGTTCAAGGGTCAAATATGTATTTAACCTTTTCTGAAACAATTTTAACAAACTTGTGATATATTACGGAATATTTCAATTCCAATTATATAAAATGCCTCATCCATATCTTTTATTTCAAAATTCTTAGGGAAAAATTTTTTTGTCTCATGTAATAAGTCAAGATCATTAATAGCAAGCAAAATATCATCAACATACAGAATGAGAAATATAAAGTTACTTCTATTGACCTTTAAATATATACATTGATCAATAGTATTTTCCTTAAATCCAAAAGAAGTAATAGTATCATTGAACTTAACATACCATTGTTAGAAAGGTTGTTTAAGTCCATATATTGACATTTTACAAACCACGTGTTATTTTTCTTTAAATGAAAAATTCTTGGGTTGGTTCATATAAACTTTTTCATCTAAATTTCCATTCAAAACATCCATTTGATGTAGCTCAAGTCATAATGAGCCACTATTGTCATAATAATTCCAAATGTCCTTTTTAGAATTTGGAAAAAAAGTCTTTTTATAATTAATGCCATCTTTTTTAGTAAAACCTTTGGCAACAAGTCTAACCTTGTATCGTTCAATATTGTCATTTAAATCGTGCTTGGTCTTGAAGACTCATTTACACCCAACTCTCTTATAACTTTTAGGCAATTCAACAATATCGCATACATCATTATGATCTATTGATTTCAACTCTTCTTTTATGGCATCTAACCATTTGGTAGAATTAACACTTTTTACAATTTATGAAAATGAAATTGGATCTTTTTCAATTCTTAAATCAAATTCTAACTCTTGTAGATAAACCATATATTCATCAGAAATAACATATCTCTTTTGCTTTTTGAGACGTTTTTAATGTCACCTCATATGGTTCATTCACTATAGGTTCATTGGCAACAATTTCATTATGGGGTGTTTGATCATTTATTTGTTGTTCTTGTAAGTTGTTAAATTGTTCAACAACTATAGAAACAATAGTTTAAAAAGAAGTTATAGGTAAAGGAATTAGCATTTTAACTTTTTGAAGTTTCACTTTACATGGTTTCACACTCCTATTGGTTTCATCATTTTCAATTTCAACAATTCTTATACTATGGCTAGGGCATAGAATCTATATCCTTTAGATTTTTTTAGATAACCAATGAAAAAACCACTAATTGATCTTAAATCTAATTTCTTCTCATGTGGACTATAAATTTTACTTCTGTTGGGCAGCCTCAAGCATACAGATGACTTAAGCTGGTTTTTTTTACCTATCCACAGTTCAAAAAAAGTTTTTGAAATTGCCTTATTGGGAACTCTGTTTAACAAATACATGATGATTTTCAAAGCATATATCCATAATGATAAGGGTAAAGAAAAAAATGCTTAACACATTCCTAACCATGTCCATTAAAGTATGGTTACGCCTTTTTACAATACCATTTTGTTGCAATGTCCCTGGCATTGTGTATAGAGTACATATGCTATGCTTTTCAAGGAATTTAGCAAATGGATTAGGGCATTGTCCATTTTCATCATCACATCTATCAATTCTGCCAATTTTAACCTTACTAGCTAATTATTTTTCAACTTTATTAATAAATATCTTTAAGGCATTTCCTTACTGAGATTTTTTATGTAATAAGTAAACATAACCATAACGTGAAAAATCATCAATAAAGATGATAAAATACTTTCTCCACTAAAAGATGAAACATCAAAAGGTCCATAAATATCAGTGTGTATAATATTAAAGAACTATGTGCTTATTTTAGTTGTTTTTTTAATTATGTGTTTTCCCTTAATTAGGAAGAATTTCATTTTTAATCAATCTTTGTATTCTTTCTTTTGATATATGACACAAATGTTTATGTCATAAGTACGTTGAATTTTCATTCATTAAACCATGTTTAGTACTAAAATTATGATACAAGGTCAATAAAGTCTCAGCAAAAAGGCTATCAAGATTTTTTTTACATAAACCATCACACATAATACTAGAGCTAATAAAATAATTATGCTTAAATAAACTGAAACATCCATTTTTGAACTTAATTGAGTATCCAAATATATCAAGTTTAGACAAAGAAACTAAATGTTGAGAAGTAGAAAAAACATAAAGAGTTTGAAAAAGATCTAAATGGTGTCCAGTGTTTAAAATTAAATAATAGATCCAATGGCTTCAATTGTAGCTTTGACTCAGTTTCTCATAAAAATAAAATTTTCATTTGGAATTGTGGTTTAGGTCGTAAAGAATCCTTGCATCACATTTGAAACATGAATGGTGCAACCAAACTCAATCCACCATGTGTTATAAGGAACTTTTGCTAAATTTAATTCAAAGCATATAAGAGCACTAAGCTTACCTTTCCTTTCCAACCATGCCTTACGTTTTAGGCAATCTTTCTAATAATATCCAAATTTTCTACAGAAATGACAATTATCTTTCTTTTTTTTTTTTTTTTATGGATTTAGGCAAATTACGCATTAATCTTTAATGGTTCTTTATTGCCATTTCCATTTTTCTTTACTATTTTTTTTTAGCTCCTAGCTGGCCCATGAGATTATTTGAATAAATTTCTTGCTTCTCAAGCTTCATTTCCTATTGAATAAGCATACTTTGTAGTTTAGTCACATTCCATTTATCCTTTATAGTGTTGTAATTTATTTGGAATGAACCATATTCAGGAGGCAAGGATTCATAATAAATTATAAAAGAAAACTTCCACTCACTTCTATTCCCATGGATCTTAATCTTGCTGCTATATTTAAAATTTCAGTGACATGCTCATGCATAGTATAAGAACCATCAAATTTAATGGTAGTTAACGTACTTATTAATGTTTCAGCAAGTGACTTATTAGTAGAGTTAAATTAACACATATCTTTCACAAATTTCATAAATTCCTTAGCATTATTAGTTTTAAGAATTATTGACTTAATATTGTTTGCTACTATCATTCGTATGAATATTAAACTCAATCTATTTGATCTTTTCCATGCATTATGAAAAAACTTTATTCAATACTACTGGAATCAGTAATAGCAGCCTATAGTCTAGAGTGCCCAATCTAAATCCAAAACACCTAGAAGATACTGGACTTATTCACACCATTAAAAAAAAATTAAGTCCATTGAACTTTATAGTAGACAAAGCTTGCGAATGAAAAGAAATAATAACAAATGATACAAAATAGATAAAATGCTCATACATTAATGATTTGAGTTGTAACTTAAATACATAATACAGATTCAAAAAACATTCATATAAATATTAAATGTGATTTGAAATTCTCATTTGGGTGATCCAACAATGTACAACAATAAACATAATTGATGTTTATTTTTAATTTCACATAATTGGCAATTATATATACTCCGATTAGACATACTTGATATCTTTAGATATGCAAAAATATCAAATGAATTATATTAATTAATGATGACCGTATTTATAATTATAAAATCGATCAATCTATCTTTGGACAATCATTAAATATCTTATAGTCATTGAACTTTAATTTACTCGATAAGTATACACCATCATGTCATTTTATTTATAGCATCATATAATCATGAATAATTGAATTTTATTTAATTTGAAATGTAAAAATAATTTTCAATTTGGCCATTTTGGTGACTAACAACTTATACATACTGTAGATATCAAATAAATAACCATAACATTTATTTTAATAATAATAGACATAACAATAATCCAAAACATACATATGTGGAAGGTATTATTATTGTGAGCAAACAAAAAACCCAAAAATTATCATATTTAAATTTCACATATTTGTTATATCTCAAATATATATATATATATATATATATCATAACAAGTAGATAGGCAAAAATAATTAAAGATTCATTTACATTAATGATTTTCATAATTATTATAAAATTTATAATATTTAATTATATTGTTTACAATTTAATAACAATTAAGTTTAATTTATTTATTTTGCCTTATATTTATTATATTTATTATGTCACTTTTATTACTTTTCTTTACATTATTTCTTTTTTCAATACATTATGTATTCTTTAATATTGAGTAATCTAATAAATATATATTCATTATATATACGTTTCTTCAATATATTGATATAATAAATATGATTTATTGTTATACTAAATTTATGCAAAGACATGAACTATATTGCAATTGAATGAACAATAGTTTCAAAATAATAATGATATCCAGAAAAAACAAAATAAGCATTAATTATTGTTTTGAAATTTCATGTAGCATACCAATATTAACTTACAGAGAACATTGAAACTTTTAACTTTCAACATAATATAAAACAAAATTAATAACAAACAACAACAAGAAATTAATCATAAAATTAATAATAATAACTATATAGGCAATAATTTTTAAAGGAAAATCACAAGTTTTTAAGACAAAAGCTCTAATACCATATGTTAGATTTTCCTTTATTATACAAACTGAATCTTAATTTTGCATAATCTTAATGCCCAAGGTGTTAGAATAAGATGATTTTCATAATTTCCTAATTAAAGATAACTCATACCTTGATTCGTTTTAACATTCTTTAATAAAATGTTTTTATGAATTTTTTTTATCTCTATCTTAACCTCTTTAATTTGCACTTTCTTGCCTTTTTTATGGAAAGAATGCATACATTTTATAGGTAGAGAGAAGCAATTTTACTCTTTGATTTATTAACTTTTATTCGTACGTTCTATCAACGTATGAAATAATTAACCATATATATATCCTTTCTTTTTTATCAATAAGTATTTTTTTTATTCAGCATTCATTAAACTATTATTATATTTTATGTAAATTAAAACATATTTACTTAATATTGAATGACAAGCATATAGGCCACATAAATCCAACAAATAATACTTAAAAAAAGTGTGCATTTTTTTAAGTGGGCAGTTTTTTTTTTTTTTTTCAATTTGAAAATATGTACATATGCATATTTAATTGTATATTTTTATATTTTATTTTATTTTTTGTAATTTTTTAATTAAGTCAAAAAATATTATTATAGATGAAATACTATTTCAATGTAAAATAATTTTATTTAATGTCCTTTAATTCAATAAGACTACATTTTAATTCATAAATTTCTCTATTAAAAAACTTGTACAAATCTATGCCTAATATTTTCTTTTTTTCTTCTTATTTGTCATTTTTTAAATATATATTGTTTATATATAAATATCTTTTGTCTATTTCTATGCAAACAAAAAGAAAGAGAAAAAAAAAAGAAGATTTTATATTTATCTTTTTTATTAATTATTTTATTTATTACTATATTTAAAACCATTATGTGATAATAAAAATAATTTTTTATTTAAATTAGTTAAAAATAAAAGTTGACTATTAACAAAATTAGAACTAATTATACCAAAATATTCAAATTAGTAGTAATTACTCATTTAATATTTTGTAAAATACTCCCATATTAAAGGCAAGTAATGGAAATGGAATCAATGAAAATTTTAATGCTTATAAGTATAGTTTTCAAATTATTATACTATATTTTTTGAAAATTGTTTTTACATACAAATATCATATTAGCTACAAAATTTTTCCGAGTATTTGAATTTTGTAATTGAAGTTTCATTTATATATTCATTTGGGTTAATAATTACATGGAAGTGAGTTATTCTTATAAATCTAATATATTAGTTTATTTTTTAAAAGAATATTAACTTATCTTAAATTGGAATAAACATAAAAAATGCAAAATTAATGAAGCAATTTTAAGTTAATCAAAATTTTTTTCTATAAGATATATTTACTTTTTCTTCTTTAACAATATTGCTCATTAAATATTTTAAAAGTCTTATTTTCTTAGATACCACATAAATATATGTATATGTAAATTTTGTTTTTATTTTTATTAAGAATACTATTTGTGTGTATAATTATATATAAAAACATTAACTCGTGCATCATTCAAGCCACAAACTAGTAAATATATAACAAATCAAAGCATTTGATAAACAAAGAAAATATCTAATGTGGATGTCCTATATTATTGATATGTAGACAATTTTTAAAAATTACCTTCTAATAAATTAATAACATTTATGTTTTATTATTTACTTTATATCATTCTCAATTAAATTCATATTAAACATAATAAAACTTTAATTACCATGATAGAAAAATTTTGTGACCTTTTTTTTCAATTGTAAACATTTAACTCTTAAATTACGTTTGTGTAAAAAAAAAAAAACAATTGCTAATTTTTTAACTTATGGCTTATTTATTTTCTTCACCATTTAAGCTATATTACGTATATATGTTAAATAAGTATATATATATATATAGATTTTAAAATAATTAATAGATGATCAAATCAATTAAAATTAATTTTGATATGTATAAAATCAAATGAATTTCATTAATATTATTATAATAATTTCAAAATCTTTATTTTTTTCCTTTCTCCTAAACAAATTAACACATACTATATTTGATTATTCTAATTGTCATGCATAAATTACTCTCAATTTAAAATACTATTACTTATTTTGATTTTACTCTTATATTCATTTTAATCAATTGGTTATTCCAAAGTTTATTTCAAGACCTATCCTATAACTAAGAGTGTTTTAGGATGTTAAGGAAATAAATTGTATATCATGTCAATTTTTTTCCCATTGCCTTGATATTCCTTTTGCCATGAAATAAAAATAGCTTAGGTTGACCACTAGAAAAAGTTGTTTTAGCAATGTTTAATGTCATTGTAAAATGATCATTTATCATTGCTAGAACTTTTTCACAAAAAAAAAAAAATCGTTGAAAGGTAATTGCCTGTACCTTCGTTGTTAAAAGTAAAAGCAACAATTTTCATCATATAAAAAGTCATTTCAAAAAGTGTATATAGCAACAACTTTTTTCTCGTTATGAAAAAATATTATGTTTAAACGACTTAATATGGTTGTGAAAACATTCTTTTAGCAACTACATATGTGACTGCCAAAACTTTTACTTAACGATATTATTTGGTTGCCTAAAAATTTTTGCAACGCAATACTTTTTGTTGCAAATCGTCTTTAACAACAATGATTTTGTAATTACAGCAGTTAGTATAATAACGACAATGATTGTTGCCAAAAATTTTTACAAAATCACAATTTATCATTTCCTTTTTTTTTTTTTTTTTTTACAATGACAATAGAAAATTTAATAACCATTTTTATTGTTGCAAATAATTTTTTTCACAATAACATTTTGTCATTACATATAGTAAACAAATATTTAGCAACAATTTTATTAATTATAAAAATGGTTTATTTTGTTGTTTCTTATCTTTTTGCACCCACGTAAAGAAATTTAATAACAATTACTATTAATGAAATTTAGAATTTAATAAAATTTTATGGCTAAAAAAAGAGAATGCATTTAAAAGAAAATTAACATTAACATATTAAAGACTTTATATATTATGCTATCATTTACAATATATTTTTCTTAAAATATATTACAACAATTAAAATTCATTAATGAGTAAAGAATGTCCTATAGTATATATTACAACAATTAAAATTCCTAAATGAGTAAAAATAATTTTGAATTTAATCTAAAGTTTAAAACATACAACTCCATTGAATTGGTTTGACGGTTGATTTAGCAAGTCTTTAATGGAGTCCATGTTTAAATCCAATGCATTTATAGTCTGCAAATAATTAACTTCAAAATTAATAAAAACTTGAAAAATAAAAAGTATGAATATTCCTTTTTTTTTTAATTCTATATAAAAAGATTCTATACTTTCAGTGAACCTAATTCCCAAATACATTTTTAAATATGAAATATTATGCCTCTAGTCTAAAATTTAACTAAGTGCACTAACTCAAAGATATCAAATTATTTATTGTTTGAAATAATCAATAACCTAAAATGTTTATGCAAGTACATAAACCAATCAAATCTATAGACGCTAGAAAGTAAAAGAGCCTAACTACAAATAGTCAATAGTTTGAGGGTCAAGCATGTATCGACTTATAAATAGATAATAGTTAGGCACATGAAAAGCTTGAAAGGCCATATAAAGTATAAAAATCATACCACATACTTCTATACAACAAAAAGTTCACATATGTTACAATTAATAAATATATAGAGTTTAATATAAGACCTGAGGCACTAATCTTGTTTAAAATTCTAAAATCTTCTAAAGAATAATCACTAAAAACAAAAAAACAATTACTGGTAAGCCTTATTTTCTTTTGCTTGTTAGTTGCTTATTTGCTATAGTTCTACCTGAAAACAACTCAATCGAAGTCCATTTGGTTCATACAAAGTAGACTTTACTAGCTTTCCAACCATATAAAATTTGAATAGTGAAACACAATAGTTTAATATAGAATTAAATCTAAAATTACAAGTTCTTGCAAATCGATTCATACAAGACAAATTTTCTTATTGATCTTTAGAAACCTTATGCTTTCCATGTTCAGCCATTAAACTCAACCTTAATCCTTATTTAATTGTTAAAGGAATGATTAGAACAAATTCACAATTGCCTAACTTCAGCCAATTCATAGATGAAATATTTTAAATTGCATAATTTTTATGGTTTTCTAATAAATACTACAAGAAATTTGACATATATTGATGCTCAAAAAATCGTTGATAAAACCAAAAAAATCTATCAATATAACACAATAAACCTTATACCAACAGTCAAAATGTGTATTTCGATGAATTTTTAACTATCGGTATAAACCTATAATGACGATTTTTAAAGTATCGAAATAACTCGTAGAGATATACCTACGATTCAAGACCGTTAATAAATGTATATTTGTTGGTATAGCATCTGTTGTGTGTTTCACCGATATACATTTTACTGATAGTTAACACCTGTCAGTATAGACTTGTGTGTTTTAATTTTTCTTGCTTATATCGAAGGTTAATACCCATCAGTATAGAGTTGTAATTTTTTTACATATACAACACTTAAAGCCCGTCAATATAGATTTTTATATTTTAATTTTCTTACATACACTGATGGCTAGCGCCCATCAATATAGACTTATATGTTTTATGGTGATTACATATTTTAGCTACAAAGTTAAATAATTTACATGGTTAGTGGAGGCATAAAACTAACAGTTGAAGAAAACCTTTCAAAAGACATCATATCACACCGATAAGCAGACAACATTAAGTACTTTGAAAGCATTGTGTAAAAGAGTAGAGAATGGAAAATGGAAAATTGTTATGAACCTAACAAAGGTTGCTACTAATTCCTAATTCAAATAAACAACAGACAAAAAGTTTTATAACATTTGGCTGAAAATTCCACAATAAGATAAAAGGAAAAAAATAACTTATAAATTTTACAATTTCCTTGTTTAACATAATATCAAATGAAATACAAGCTAATTGCCAAAATAGGATATAAATTACACATAAAAAGAAAGGTTGTGGTAAGGTCATTACAAAATACAAGAAATAGATTCAATCAAAAAACTGTAAGAACTCTTACAAAAGCTTTAAAAGCAGGATGATGAGCAGTCATCTCATACATACAACACCCTGTTTAATAATAAGCAAATTAGCCAAAAAAAAGATTTATACATGTCAAATATATACTCAGGAAAAGACATACCTAGACACAAGATATCAAACTTGAAATCATAAGGAATATCAACAAGCAGTTTAGGACACATAATTAGGAGTTCCAACCACTTGATCCATGTACAAAACAACTAATAACTTGCACTGGAACTACAAATAGTTAGCACATTCTAACCCAATAGATATTATTACAGATGAAAAATGTCTTTGGACATTTTTTATTGATAAGACATAGCACTCCAACATGTATTCTTTTTGCAAATTTTAGCTTGTTTTAAGTTAAATTATTAATGCAAGACCATTCAAAAACTTTTAAATACGTCTCTCTCTTATTGTCAAATATAAGCTTGCTTTAACTAACTAACCAAAAGTTGAATACTTTACATATTATTCCTTTCTCAACAACTGGGTCATCTACCAAAGAATGCACTAGGCATTAATAAGAGACTTTTTTTGCTTTTAATTCTTTTCCTGAAGAAAAAAGTTATTATTTAAATTAAATTAGTTGTTTTACTATAACTTTCACTTGGCAATTAGTAACATTTTATTCTCGATAGATAAAATTAAATTAGCACTAAGTTTAACTGCAAGTTATAACAGACATTATGCTTGTTCATTTTAACACATCTTGTTATTTTCTACTTTTCAGTTTCTCAACATATTAGAATGTGACAGCCAACCTTGATACACTGCAATATGTAATGAAAAAGCTACTTTATGAGTACCAAGCTACCATGAAAGATTTTTGCATAAATGTACAACAACATTGAGGCTTGAGTAAACAAACCCAAATATTAACAAAAATCTTTTTTTCAACCAAAATAGCATAAGCTAATTAACCAAGTGTATGAAGAAAAAGAAAAGAAACAATTAAAAAAATGACCAAAAAATTCTTTCCCATCTTTGAAGATGGCTAAAAAAAAGATTAAAAGAAAAGGTTATTCAAAATCATTTCATAAAATAGTACATATCGAGAAAGCCAAATCATCTTCTTTCAGAGTTTTAGCAAGCCCAAAATCCCCTAAACCAGTAAATAATAGAAAGAAAGTGTAGGATAACAATCACAACATATGCAATCAAGTACGATATTAATATAACTCAATGATGAGAAAAAAAAAAAAGAAAATGAAAGAGAACCTGTAAGAAACCAAGAAGAAAAAGGAAAAGACAAACTTACCAAGGCAGACATCTTGATTTTTGGTAAGAAAAATGTTGGAATATTGCCAAAATAGTGCCAAAAATCAGTTTATAAATCAATAAGTTAATAGAAAGACTAATCTAAATTTACGCAAATACTTTTAGGTCATAATGCAAAACAAAATTTAAATGCAAATATTCAACTGCTAGAAATAGTTGTGCAAACCACTTGCAAAGTTTCTGTACAATGTTCATAATCATCATTGTTAATTGTAAGTCATAACTTATAACCTAAGAAGAAACTACATTGTAAAACTAAAAGGTATAGAAAAATACAATTACCTCCTCAGGGTAATACACCCCATTTGATTTTTTCTTCAATTCAACCCTATTAAAAGGAATAAGAAAACATAACAACATTGACAGATTGCAAAAACTATAAAAATTCAAAATCAAAAACTCCAAATCAAAGTTCTTGATACATGCTAAAAAACTCACATATCTCCACTTTCACAGTACACAGTAACAATGCAAACATAGCAACCCTACATTACAATCACAAAACTCAAAATCAACATTGAAAAAAATAGTCACGTACTTAACAAGCTACAAGTAAAAGTTTTTTTTTTTATTCTAGATTCTTAGTAAAAACAAAAAAGTAGTATGGTATCTTACTTTCTCGAACCAATAAATTCAACAATGTAAGGATGTTGAATTCGTGCAATTAGTGACATCTACATTCCACAAAATTCAAACCAAATTATCAATTGAAAATTAAACTCCCTATTACAGATTAAATTGTTTTAAAAAATTAAACTAACAAACTTCTTGATATGCAAATCTCCTACAATGTTCCATTTGCTATGCTGATCTGATCTTCTTCAATACATACCTAAAATTTTTTGAAAAAAAAAAACACCATAAATTAAAAAAAAATTACACGTTTTAGCTATAAAGTTAAAAAGATCAAAGACGAGAAAGAGTGAGATGAGATAAGTTTCAAACGAGGTAAGGATTGAAAAACAAAGTAAAGACGGTGGGAATTAAATTTTCACTACTTTTGTTTTAGTAATCCCTAAATATTTTTTATATGGGATTATTGAAGGTTTTTTTTGCTAAAAATATCTTCAATAATCCTTCATTTTTTATGAGGGATTATTCAAGGCGTTTTAGCCCAAAAAAATACCTCTAATAATCTTTTACAAAAAATTGAATGGAGTAATTGAAGATATTTTAGATCAAAAATACTTTGAATAATCCCTCTTTAAATTTTTATGAAAGGATTATTCAATATATTTTTAGCCAAAAACCCCTTGAATAATCTTTTTCAATTTTTATGATGTAATTATTCAAGGTATTTTTGCCTTAAAAAATGTCTTGAATAATCCTTTACAAAAAATTGAATGAGATTATTGAAGGCTTTTCTGGTAAAAAGTGCCTTCAATAGTCCCATTCCGTTTTTTTGGATTATTTAAGGCGTTTTTGTGAAAAAAATGCCTTGAATAATTCTTTAGAAAAGATTGAATGGGGTTAGTCAAGGAGTTTATGGTAAAAAACACCTTAGATAATCCCTTTCAATTTTTATGAAAAGATTATTGAAGGTGTTTTTTTATCAAAAAACGTCTTAAATAATCCCTTACAAAATATTGAATGGGTTATTGAAGGCATTTTTAGCCAAAAATACCTTAAATAATTCGTGAATTATTCAAGGTGTTTTTGGCCAAAAACGCCTTCAATAATTCATGAATTATTCATTTAGAAGGGATTATTCAATCATTTTTTGTCAAAAATACCTTCAATAATCCCAACATTTTGTTTTTTGGAATATTCAAAGTGTTTTTGCTTAGAAAATACCTTGAATATTTCTTTACAAAAAATTGAAAGTGTTTTTTTTGGTCAAACACCTTGTGATCATTTTTAAAATTCATTCTCCTTTCTTAAACTTTGGAATCCCAAACTGCTAATACAGTGAATGATAAATATTATTTTATAAAAAAAAATTTTACAAATAACATAGAAAAATATTTATATGAATATAAATACTACTACAACCAAGCGTCAGTATATGAAAAATTTCTTGTAATGAAACTTTAAACCAATCTTAGCAACCCAAGATGAATCTTTTTCCCAATAAAAAGAATAGTCAAAAATCAAGATCAATAATAATATGATTCTCACTAGATTCAATATTACGAGTACCAAGCTCAAAAGCACTATGTCTATGGTAAAGAAAATATAACAAATGAACCTATATAAGCACTTAAAATTATGTTGCGAATTCAAAGTTAAAGATAATATACTACAAAAATTACAACAATATGTTCTAAGCATCAATTCCACAATCCACTCAATTTAAAATCACCAAATATTAAACAAAGCAATTGGAAGATAAAACCAAATAACCAAATATGAATTTTTTAATGAATTTGGGAGAAATCCTAAAGTCAACAGCTCAGTATCTTCGTAGGAATTTAGAGAAGGATTTTATAACATTAAAACTAATGGTCTTCGAGCATAAAAAAAAAAAAAAAAACTCAGAGGCTAACTAGATGAGATGAGCAATGACGTAGACGACGATACCAACATTGATAACTAACAGTTATAGTGCAAGAAAAACTTGAGCATAAAAGTAAGCAAAAAAACAAAAGAGAGAGAGAGAGAGAGAGAGAGAGAAATGGATAATGATTTTTTTCATGCACCCAATATTTTTAATTTTATTTATTTTTTTATTTAATTGAAAACTAAATTGCTTTTATGAAAATTTTAATTGGTACATAATATATTTCTAATTTAGTGAACGTCATCAATTATATGATACATATGTGACCAATAAATTATTATCATTTATAGTCAAAGAGAAATTATCAAATATACTAACAGTAGAGTTTTTATTCCACAAACAGGATTTAGATTGTGTCACATGTTTTTTTGTATATTTAAAAAATTAATTTAAAAAATAAATGAGACATTTGTCATCATTTTAACCCCATTCATGGAGTTAAAAAAAACTCCATTTACAATATATCAAATAATTTCTCATAGTAAAAAATTATGCAAATTTAAGTTAAATACTTCAATGTAAATCTAAAAAATATAAATTATCATATTTTGAACATCTATTATGCTTGAAATTAACTCTGTACATATTTGAATTTAAATCAATTCAAATGAGGCCTTTTACCAATACACATGTTTTTTTTTAACTTATTATACAATCTTAAATGAGCATATTATTGTTATTGTTATTGTTATTGTTATCGTTATTGTAATTTGAAATAATATAATGTTACAATTATAAAATTTGAACAAATATAATATATCAAAAAGAGAAAAAAATATTTAAAAATTTTGTTTTAAAAAATTGGTACAAATCAAAGAGATTTTGCAACAATAATTTTGTTGCTTTTTGATGTTATACGTGTAGGTAGATTAGATGCAAGAATTTTAATATAATCAATTAATTTTTAAAGTTTTTTATTATTTTATGTTTGGTTTTATATTATTTTAGTTACTACTCTATTTTTTTCATTTGAATTAAAATCTTTTAAATTCATGTTTCATCATAATCGTATAATAAGTTATTTTTGAAAAAAAAATCATTTTAAAAAGAGATTCCCTTCAAAATAATTTGTTTTAGTTTTAAGAAAATTAAGCAAATTTTCTTTAAAATTTAATGATTTGGATTTTTATTTTATGTTTTGGCTATTGGTATTAGTTCTATTGTAATTTAAATTATACACATATTTGTACATATTATTTTATACATTTTCATAAATTTTTGTTATGGTATTGATTTGTATACCAAATTTCCATCATTCTTCTCTTTTTGGATTATGAAATAAAAGAGCAAGTTACTTGGTAAATTAGAAGAAAGTGATTGCTCTTACCTATTCTATCATATGTATTAAATATGCATTCTTTTATTTTTTGTATGAAATGATTTTTATTTAATATAGGCCTTTTTTTTAGTCATTCAATATGTTTGTTGCTTTAATATTAACATTTTTATGATTTACCTCGAGGTGGAGTTAATTATTGTTCAAGCATAAATGAAAATTGTTAAAAATAGTTTTTTAATTTTCATTTTTTTGATATATAACAAGATAAGTATTATTAGGTTTATAATAAGTTATAGTTATTTCATTAAATAATTCAAAAACATTGATTCAATATAATTGTTTAATCAACATTTTATCATGCTATTCTTTTTTTTTTTACTATATTTTTAAAGCTATTTCAAAATTTTTTAAAAATTTAGAAAAAGTCGAGTTTCATATAATTTATAAAAACATGCAAAATGTCATTTTCATTTAATGTATTTAAAACACAAGTAACATTTTTTTCTACAACTTAAATCTATACACATAATTTATATGCAAAATTAGCTTTCAGTAAAAAATTTCATTGATTCTATTTTCAATAACATTTATAATTTTAGGAGTGCTTATATATTAAATGAGCATTATTACTTATTGGAATATCTTTTGTGAAATTTACTCTTAATTTTAATGTTATTGTTAGTTAAGAGTGTAACCAAATAAAGTTTTTGATAGATTGCTTATGAACATATTTGATTTTTATTTATTTATGTTTATTTATTGAGTTTAACAAATTATCTTGAACAACAATTTTTTATTCGTTTATTAAATAAATTAAACAAGAACATAGATACGTTTGATTTGTTTATGTTCACAAACAAGCTTATATAAAATCATTTAAAATTTGTCCATGTATGGTTCATTTTTATTCATTTATTGTTCAATAATAATAATAATAATAATAATAACAAAACTATTACCCTAATCTTATTTTAGGGTTCATTTGTATTCGTTTTAAGTTTATTTATGCTCATTTAGAGTCTATTTATTTAAATGTATTTAATTATGATTTATTTATTATTTATGAACATATTCATATATATATGTTCGTTAATATATTCGTTTAATATCATAAACGAATTCATTTAAATTAATCGAGACGAATACAAACCAAACGCATATATCCTATCAGTTAAATGAATCAAACTTGAACAAACAAAATAATTTTATTATCGAACACGAACTAAACCGAACATCTCTAAAAATAAACAAACTACAAACATATATTTTTTTTATTCATGTTTGATTTGTTTACAACCCCCATTGTTAGTCAACTATTAATATTTAATATTTATATTTTACTTTATTTCAAAAAAAAATTACAAATAAGATACCTTAGGTTGAGCTACATTATTAATGTAAAAAGATGATCACTAAAAATAAAAAAACAACTAGAATTTTATGTTCATTTTTAACATAATTGACTAGTACATGTTTAAGAGCTTCTCTTCCAGCAAAAATTCTACCCAAAATACTGTTATGTTTGTCTTATAGTTATTCGGCTTCACCTTTTACGTCCAAGCAAAAATCTTTACATTAAGAGTAGACCTTTCATAATTAGGTATTGTTATTCTTATCGCCACAAAAATTCTATTAACTATTTTATTTTTAACTTAAAACTTTAAATTTCTATTGATTTTTTCTTAATAAATATTTCTCTTGATCCAATACTTTTATTCTTATTTGATTTGTGCAACCATTACGCTATATTATTTTACTTCGTTTGGGTCAACTTTTCGATTGAAAAAGATTACTCTTGAACAATTAACTCCTAAAGTCAATGTTCATTTTTTTCATATTTAATTTTTTTTTAGGATAAGTCAACTTATATATATATATATATATATATATATATATATTTCTAACTGAGATATTACTATTAAATCCAATAGATTATCACCACATGAGTGCCAAAATTTTACGGAAAAAAATGGCAGAATGAATAGTATTTTCCATTAAGTAGATTCTAAATATTTTATCATGAATAATTTTTTTAAATTAAAACATTTCATTTTTAGATAACATTACATCTAACAAAATTTATAATTGATTTGCTTACTCATGCATAACAGATTTAAAACTAATGTAATAATAAATTTTATCATAATAGAATTTTTATATTTTTAACAAAAATCATATTTTTAATCTTAAAAATGCATCATTGTTGAAATTTAATAATTCTAAAAAATAAAATTTTTATATTTTTAATAAATATCATATTTTTATCTTAAAAATGTCATTTTTATTCAATTTTTAAAAAAATTCATATTTTCAACAAAGATGCATGTATTTATTTTAAAAACATCATTTTTATTAAATTTTAAAAATTAAATAAAAACAAAATATAGAATTATTACATTTCTAAAATAAATAGTATTGTTTATGTAATCTAAAATGTAATTAAGTAAAAGTAAATGACATAAATTTTTTTTCCCTTCTAAATTTAAAAGAATCTCTTAAAGATGAAAATTTTTTATTCCCCTATTTTTCTTCTTGTTAACACTTTAGGATTGTAAAATTCTTGAAATGAAAAAAATTTATGAACCAAATAAAAAAAAATCAGATAGCAGAAAATTAAATTATAAAAGAAAAAATTAAAATTCATGAACCAAACGGCTTTTAAAGTTTTTTTTTAGCAAAAATTAAGTAAATATGATAAAAAAAATTAAAAATTTAAATTGACTAAACAAAGTAATTGAATCAAACCACGCAAATTCAGTTTGGTTACAACTTTTAAATTACAAATATATATATATATATATCATTAAAAAATTCATCAAACCGTAACCATTTCATCCAAATAAACCACTTTACAACAAAGAAAATATAACATGATAATCCGAATGATGCCCTTACATATTGTCCCTTCCATGAAAAAACCAAGAGTTAAACTTTGAAGTAAATTGGCGCATTGTAACCAAAAATGGATCCATAATGACATATTGCATTCAGGAAACATGATTACAAGAAGCATGTCAACAGATAACTCTGATGTTCATAGCTTCTTATAGAGAGATTTAAGTCCACCCTCAAAAATATGCATTTTGCTATTCCCAAACTTCCGAACAAAAATCTATATAGAGCCAGTGCTAGACTTGTCTGAAATTTTCAATCCAAAGCCTATCTGAATGCTGTAAATCTTTTTAAACATCAAGCCAGTTTTGCTTGTGTCTGGCCGGACTAGATTCAGATTTGTAAAATACAGATTACCGAGCATTTCCCTGATCTATACATTCAACACTCTTTGAAATTCTCCAGTTATATCATCTACATCAACTTCAGTTTCAGTTTCTTTTGCCATCTTCATCTTGAAGAGCTCTTCATTCAGTTCAGCAATCTGCTTTTCTATCTTTGCTCCCTTATCAGGCAACCTTGAAACAGTAATCTGTTGACAACTTTGGAAGATTAAAACAAGTAGGCCTTAAACAAGAGTTCAAAGTTATGCAAAAACAAAATACAATTGGACCTAAGATATGTTCAGAGATTGATATAAAATTAAAGGGAGATGGAAAAACCATATAAGTTTCATTGCTTGCCTACATCTAAGACAAACATAGGCTAGATGATTTACACAAGTTCTACAGGCTTGATCTAAAATTAATGTTGAATAGTTTGAACTTTGACCTAAATCACATAATGATATTAACATAAACAGCGATGTTTCAATTAGCTGTAAATCGCTCTGGTTTAAGCTTAAGATCTAATACTACTAACACAGAAACAATGAAATCTATGAAAACATTACATGAATTGATAAATAAAATCAATTGGAGCAGGATCCAAATATAATTTTGCAAACAAGCCCAACCAGAAAATAAGAAAAAATATTTGACCATATGTAAGACAACCCAGCTATTCATTAAACTTTGCTTTAGCTTGCATTATTTAACCATCAAACATGGCATCACCTGAACTGCCTAGCAGCTTGAAAATACAGTAATATTTAATGCCCACAAGATTTCCATGCACAAAATTATATCAATGAAGAAATTGGGTTCAAAATCATACCTTATTTGCAAATATTTGAGACAACCGATTAATTCTCTCTTTAATTTCACTTTCAGTTAATTTAGCTGCATCACCAGGGGAAGAGATTTTCCTGCTCACTTTGATATCCTTTGGCTTGAAAGCATATTCAGCCCTGTTAAACATGTGAGCAATAAATACCATGTTCCAGACATATCCTGAAAGTAAATGATAATCATAAGTACCCATCAATATTCTGTACAACTGAAGAACTTGAAGATGAATGCCCCACTACTGTATTTCCTTTTCTCCTGATTCAACAATGAAGATAAAGTTCAGTTCATGTTTGGAATGGTTAGAATTTTGATGGCAAACATGATCTATAATCCATAAGCTAACTATATCATTTGGGTCCAAAGACATTAGGGGGCAAGAAAGAGGCAGGGTTTTCACCGTATGTCTTCATCTTCTTCCTCTACAACTTGTACAGGTGCTGTTTTAGAGAAAAGTAGACTGTGATGACTAACTCCTGCTATTCCCAGCGTTTCCAGGAATTTTATGTGGGTTTCCAATAACTCATCCCTGAAAGACCAATAATAAAAATCAAAATATAGAGAAAGAATGCATAATAGAATGAATTCAAGCAAAAAGATCAGGAAAGTCAAATTAAATTGTGCACCTGCAGACATGCCAGTGCTATGTTGCTCTATACCATTGCATCTATTATATTGTGTATTATTATATATAAACAAAGAAATAACTAGATTTAAAAAGAAAAAAAAATCATTATTGAGTTCATTCACAACAGGAAAATAAATAATTCGCAACAGGACTCTATATTCAAGAAAACTATAGCATGTTCAAGCATATGCTAGCTCTTGATTAACACTACCACAGAAAGAGTTAATTTCACCATACTATTGGCTTCATTGCCCTTATAATTTGTGCTACTTCACTGCAGTTAAAACAAGATATGACTAGCACAGATTTGCCATTGTATTTTAACCATACTGATAGATAGCACAAGTACATTTTATGTAGACGATCATGCTCTTCATTTAATTGCTTTTGGGTGAGTGAAATGTCAAACCCCTGTTTGGGAAGACTGAAAAGTTCCCGAAGATCCTGAAAGAAATATTCAAATGTAAGTACAAGTGTATAACAAGCACATCAAAAGCACTAAATGCTTAAAATTCCACAGGACAAGTTTTTAGTTAAAGCAAACCTGCTGGCTAAAGTAGCGAATCTGTTCGTTGTGCTCAGTTGCAGTCTTAAACAATCCCCCCTTATATATCTGGATCACAAATTTTTGGTAAAGTAAATTGGCGAAAATAATCTTACTTATAGTTGACACACTATCAAGAAAAAACAAAAACAAAGGAAATATAGAATCATTGCTACAAGGCCAGAAGCATGGGAATCGTACATGTAAACTAGAATGTTCCTATATATTGTCTCAAAATAGTTACTGTTATCAGAAAAATTTAACATTGATGTCTTGATGCACAGTTAGAATAAATTACAGCAATATGGCCCACCAGGAAGCTCCAGCAACTTAACATAAAGGTAGTGTAAAATAATCTACATTGCAGAAAATAACAAGAAAATTTTGGGGTTCTGTTTAAACCTGCTTTCTATATATCTTTTCTTCAACAGTTCCACAGGTCATCAACCTATAAACAAGGACATCCTTCTTTTGCCCAATTCGATATGCACGATCAACACTTTGGTTATCCGTGCTGCAAAAGTATAAATTAGTTATTAACCCTGAAACATGATGGTGACCTTCCCATAGAAGCAAAAGTAGTTTAGGTGAAGGAAACACATTTTTCAAATGCATAGCAGAATGGTTTGTTTGTAACATTAAAACTAGAATAGGGAAAATATAATTGGAGAAATGTGGGAAAAACAAAACCAGTTAACTAAAATCAGATGAAGAACTTTGCATCATTTCATCAATTGTTCTCAACAAGCCCAATCCTCTGACCTCCACCAACACCATGTATGCCTCAGGATGTTTTTACAGGTATCCACCATTTTTTCTTTTTAAAAACATAAGATAAAAATTAAATAATTTAGCAAGAAAAAATTATTGAAAAATTGAGGGTGTTCAACTTTGTATTTCTGACAGCATCATATGTACATATAAAACTTTTGGCAGGCAAAATTTAGACAAAGCATTCATTGGGCAGCAGTTCCCCCTGTTCATGGCAAATTCTGCTGATGACTATTACTGGCGGGCAAGAAAATGGTGTTACTTTTAATTAGCAAAATCCCATTTGCCCCACCCCCTGGCATGTGCTGCATGCACGCATGCCACATGCATAGAAAGAATCAAAATGAATCAGATAATTTGGTGCAACTCATTCTATTACTTGAATTTCAAGCTTCTTCATTTATCAAACTACAACTATAGACCTAAAAGAATCCCCAAGTAATATATGGTTAATAATTGCTCCACACAACCAAAACAGGCATTCCAACTTGAGGTAAACCAAAGGTTGGGAGGGAAAGGTTCTAAAGAGAACATGAGCCCCCTCCCCTCCTTTTTTTGTTTCAGTGTCGTATTTGTTCTCACACAGCCAAGTTGCCACAAGAATGTAAAGACATATATATTCAATTAGAAATATAGAAAAATACACCCCTCACATTATCTTTGTGATTAGACAAACTAATATTATTCTACCAAATTCCTCATTTCTTAAATTAAATAGGGTGTATCAGTCAAATCATACTAGAAACAAATTAATTGAACAGCTTAAGAAAAAACCTTGGATTCCAAGCAGGATCAACCACAATGACACGATCTGCTTTTGTAAGTGTGAGGCCTAAACCACCAACTTGCGATGTCAGAAGAAATATAGGAGCCCCAATACCTTCTTGAAAATCCTGAAAATAAAAGAGAAATGAAAATCATGTGACACAAACAAATGAGCAATGATAGAATTTGTCACCAGTATAATTTTTGAAAAGCGCTTACATTAACAATCTTTACTCTGTCACTTGCTTTTGTGGTACCATCAATACGTAAAAATTTGTAGCCATTTGATGCTAGAGATTCCTGTGAACAATTAGCTAATCATAGGTTGCCTTGGACACAAAAGTCTAATGTATGATAAATTCCAAATCAAGAAGAAAACGCAATTTGAACAATCTTCAAGTTACTTCTCAGGCTATGTCAAACTCAGTTGCATTTAAAAATGTCATGAAAAATTTCCCCAATTCAAAGTTCCTTTGACAGTAAAGTTTCAGAACAGATGAATTTTGTTCAACAATCATAGTATTATAATATACAATTAACGAGTTAAGAACATTATTTCATCATACAGAAAAGTATATCAAGGTGAAAAAATAGTAGATGCCATATCTTTTAACATATTCAGGGAGACAAAGAAGAGAAAAGAGGAAGGAGACTATTATGTTTTTTTAATTGTGCATGACAACAAATTGAAACCTGTTAAATTTCAAGTTTCAAATTCTGATAATAATTCTTATTGAAGTACAAAGGTCCATGTAAATGAATTTTTAATTTTATATGCAAATGACAGTTTACATGTAATAGAGAAATTTGTTTCAAACCTCATGTCAAAATGAGACAGATTTCACTCAAGAAAATTATCAGATCAAATAAAAACTTGCAATCACAGATGGAATAAATATCTAACAGAATCCACCATTTCATTTTCTAAGTGAAATCTGATAGATGTTACATTTTAATTTTCTTGAAAGAGTTACTTTATCACCGGTAGTGTAATTTTTTGAGTAAAATAACAGTTCAAAGTGATTTATAGATCAAAAGATGTACACAACATGCCCAGACACATATTGGCTATATCAAATATGAGCTCCCTTAAATTCATCATAGAAGGACCGATTATAAACAATGGTGTGATGGTTCTGGATAATTAATTAGTCTAAATGCAAGAGATTAATTATAAACAATGGTCAGATGGTTCTGGATAATTAATTAGTCTAAATGCAAGAGATTCTCAGCCATGTATTTTTTACATAACCTTCAGATGCAAAGCTTAACACTGGTTTTTGCTAAGGTTTTCAGCTAACTACAAATATCTAAGCAATCAAGAAATCACGCTCCACATTACCCAATTTATTACATCTCACTATTAAGAAACTTCATTTTCTTCTCTTCAGGAAAAATGAGTAAGAAATAGACCTCTAAAAGGTAATGTCGGCTTTAAGGTGGGAAAAGAACTATATGGAACAATTGTCTCACAGCTGACAACTAAATTGGCAAATGTAATGGAGCAACTACAACAGTGCAAGCAATAATTTTGCTAACACTACAAGAAGTAAAGCATTAAGTAATAAACCCAATAGGGAGTGAAAGAGAAGGAAGGGGAAATGGGCTACTCTTTGAAAGTATGGAGGGCAGGGGAGAAATAACAAACAAACAAAAGAAGGGGGGGATGGCATGTGTGGAGCAGGTAATTAAAACATTTAAGGGACAATTTCCAGACATGGCCAAAAGTTTCTTCCGTCGAACTAAAACTTAATCCATAAAAATTCCTTCTAATTTTCTCACACTAACAAGTAAAACTATCAGAAGCTTGAAAAATTACATAACATGCTGCCTTGGAAGGAAAATGAGTTAGAAAGTTAAGCTCTAGAACAAACCTGAATAAGATTGAGCATTTTACGGGTTTGAGAAAAGATAAGAACATGGTGGCCTTCTGGAATTAAAGTGTCCTGTAAAATAGCATAAAAAGCATTAGCTTAAGAACAAGATTATTTTACCATGACATCAATCTATACATAAGCGGAGTCTAACCAAAAGTGAGAGTAAAAACGATATTTTGCATGAGAGATTGTTGTGATTATCTTGAAAGTCATCTGTTTCAGCAACATCAGCAACATGCATTGCCAATTTTTCTGCGACACCAGCATCTTCTGAATTTAGCATTGAATCCATCCCTTCCAGTACATCCTCAGCGGCTCTCTTTGTCAAGAGAAGTGGGTGATCACATATTTTTTTCAGAATCTGTTTTAAACGATTGGTAATTTTCTTATTACCTCATACGATGATTCAAGGGAAATAGCTAACTACATCACAACTGTATAAGTGACCACACAAACTGTTTGAGATAGTCACCTAAAATAACAGCTAATTAATGAACAACAACCAATCATAAATAATTCAAATATGACCAGAAAAGTTTGGACACTGCAGATATACAAAAGAGACAAGTTACTTTATGAAGTGAAATGTTTATCTTGTCAAAATCTGAGAAATGATAAATTCTGTCTTACCACATTCATATCCTAAAATAAACATTCCAGGCTGCAACTGCAGTAGAAGGTCAATCCTCCAGTTGAAAGCATTGCCCAAAAACTATTTCTATTTAAAAAAGAGATTCGGAATTTTCTTGCACCTTCAAACAGACTCAGAGAAGAAAAAGAAATCTTTTTGGGTTCACATAAATAACCATTAAAAATATGCTCACAACTAAAATCTCAGTATTGCAACAAATACTTATTCTAAAGGTGGTACTATCCTTGGGCTTCTAATCAGACTGGAAGCATAAAACTCTACAGGTGACTGACAACAAAAATCCCTGAAAAATATTCTTTGTAGCTAAAAAGATCCAAAATCATAAAAGCATAGTTTCAACATTTGATAGACGTGAACATGCACATCAGCACATA
This sequence comes from Durio zibethinus, assembly GCF_047325235.1. Lineage (NCBI taxonomy): Eukaryota > Viridiplantae > Streptophyta > Magnoliopsida > Malvales > Malvaceae > Durio > Durio zibethinus. The sequence continues at coordinate 16,348,822 of NC_143179.1, forward strand.
AAGAAACAGATAAACATACAAAAATTATAACAGAAGGTAAAAATTAAACAGAAATTGTACCGTCAATGCAGCTAGAGGTGAGCCATCAAAAGCTGAAAGAACTATCTCACTTCTCAAAAAAGCTTCGTACAGTCGTCGCTAATGAGAATACAGGAATAACCATGAGTGACCAGAAAAAACTAATAAATCCACAACCAGTAGTAACATTCAAAATATAAAGCCACGTTTAATGAATTTGAACCTGGCAACCAGTCAACTTTAACCACACAATGATCTCATTTTTCTTAGAAAGCTTGGCAGTGGTGGCATCATCTTCACAAAATACCTCTTTCTTTAACCGACGCAAAAAGTAAGGTTGAATATGTTCTCTTAGCTCCTGCATAGAAGGGAAAAAGGGAAAAATATAAAAAAAAAATGTTCTTGTATTTCAAAAACCTGTCAATGGTCATAACAAGAGAAAACAAAACAAGCAATGGCAGGTATAATGGTCCTAAACATAAAGGACATTTATAGAATATAAGTTAAGATGGAAGTTAAGCACACATAATTAAAAATTGAAAAAAGTAAATTAGGCTCCCTGAATTGCAATTCTTCACTAATAAATTTCACCTGATCCATGATGCATTTATTTGCAACATCACCAAAAACTGCAGCATTTATCTTCCATCAGATTTTACCAAGACCTTACATGGTAAACTTGACTGTGTACTTATATTCAGAACATTAAGCAAATAGACACATGATATTGCCTTTTAAATCAACTTTTTACAAAGTAAGTCATGTGAGACTGGAGGCAGCAAAGATTGTTGTGTACTAAAGCAAATTAAACAAGTAAAAACAGCAATGGCTGGTCAGGAATCTAGATTGATTATAGATAGCATAGTTTCTGCAACACTGCATTTTCACAGAAAAGCAGTTTGAGTTTAAAATCAACTTTTTACAAAGTAATCTTGTGTGAGTGGAGGCAGAAAAGATTGATGTGTACTAAAGCAAATTGAGCAAGTAATAATATCCATAGATGGTCAGGAATCTAAAGATAGATAACAATAGTTTCTGCAAAACTGCATCTCCACAGAAAAGCAATTTGACTTTAACATCAGAATAACAACAGAAAGATGCCCAAGATTTAACTCATCAAAGCACATTGTAATCAGGCAATGCAAATTAAAACAACACCTTGGCAACTCTTGAGCCAATACACTTTTCCCTCTCAGAGGCATTTTTGTCATTTCCACGTAAAATAGCATGCTCATATCTTTCCTTAAACCTAAGAAAATGTCTGAGCTTCAGTGACAAGAAGGTGAAACATAAGAAACTCAAGTGGAGTGTGAATAAAACAATTACCATTTATTATCACCGAGTAGCTCAGGACAACAGAAGTTGAACAAGGCCCAAAGTTCCTAGTACAAAACAACAAAAACAAAAAACAAAGTGGAATATGATACTCTAAAGTTTGCTTTCAACATAAACAAAAATACAGTACACCAAGGCAATAGAAAGAAAGATAAAGATAAATGTCAAAATGTTACCTTAAGATTGTTCTGAATTGGTGTACCACTTATGACTATCCGATGAGCACTTGATATATCAAGCAAACTTTTCGCCCTTTGTGTGCTAGGATTTTTTATGAGATGCCCCTGGAGTGGTAATGCAGTATCTAAGTCAAATAAAGGAACATTAAGCACTTATAGAAAAGACGACATATTCAGAAGGAAACAAGATATTAAGCAAAGGGAAAATGTAAAGGGAAAAATGGTGTGTGTTGGCATCCTTGTGCTGTCATCTTCAGCAGGCAACTAATAGCTGAAAAAGTACATCATCAAGCAAGACAATATATTACCCAACAATCCTAAAATTTAATTATTTCCATGACCCCATTTTTATTTTTGAAGCTTATCTTGCTTCAGTAGTAGATCATTTGTAAGGTATCTGAAGATTTTCAACACAAACCTCGTATGATTTAACCTGCAGAAAATAAAGCTTAAACATCTGTTCTAGCCATGCCAAAAGCTTAAACCTTAGGCCACCTTTTGCCTCAGACATAGTAAAATACTGCTAAACATTTTATTACCAGCTTTATGTGATAAAATCAGTGTACAACACTAGGCAGTACAAAATACTTCATTATGCCAAATAGGAGCTAAAAGAAACAAAGAAAACAAAAACTTATTTGTACCTAACATAACATCAAAAAAATTGAAACTGTCATAAAAGAAGTCCTAAGGTGCTAAACAATTCAGTACATTACAACTGTCACCGCTCTTCAAATCAATATTTTCCCTTTTTATAGAGGATGAATTCTTTAACCTTCAAAACTTAAATAAATAATAAAAAAAGGGACTTAAAATTAGCAAACATACATGAAAGCATCGATAAACTCATAAGATGCACAACATTTACTTAGATAACTTTTTATATAGTTTTACTGAAACTACCAACCAATCGTAGTAATTGTTATTGCTTAATACATATAAAAGATTAACTCACCATACATATACAATTATACATCAATAAAAACTATAAATTTACCAAATATACCTCTCCAAATGGTCAAACAAAATTTCTAGTAATTGTTATGTGAATAAAAATTTGATGCAAAAGATTGGAATTAGCAATGAACAATTAAAACATCAATTGATGAACAAAAAGAAAGTAAAACATCTACATCAGACAAGATTTCAGGTCTACAGATACAATCTCAATGCCAATCAATGTACAAGAAAAAGGATCACTAAAAGAGCGGAATGAGAGTCTGTTTGTAACAGCCAATAAACAGCTTTTCTAGAGGCGCACTAAACATAGAGACCTGCAATAAGTTGTATATTATGGTGTATATAAGACTTTTCCCAAAGCAAGATAACTAATCTTGCTCATTGTCCCCCTTACACGTTATAACCAAGAAAGATAACCCATATACCTACCTGCACCTTCCTTCCCATTCCAAGATCTAGCAATAGGATGCCCTGATGGAGATTTAATGCTCAGCATGTATACATTTTTTGTCAATCAAGATAATGAGTGTGCAAGAGTCAGATAAAACAAAACATACTCAAAATACATTTATCGGATTTACACGATTTTGCAAATTCAACAGCCTTTGAATAAGAAAACATACTTAAAGTACATTCATTTGATTTATCCTATTTTGCACTATTCAACAGCCTTTGAATATGAACCCCACAAAAAATATAAAATAAAACTCCACCGTTCACAAAAATTAGAAATTGCACAAATTCATTAGGTAACCAAAGCCTAAAAATTTTGAATTACAAATGGCATTGCAACAATATCTACCTCATCAAGAATCATATAGTCCCATATGATACCATCCTCATAATCGTCATCACTGTAGTAGCTTTCTCCTTTTAAAGATTTAGAGTTGTTCCGCACAATATCATAAGTTGTAAGAAGAATACCTCCATCCTAAAAGATAAGAAAAGCTAACAAACATGAAACACTAATATGGTGCACAATATCAAGCTAAAAGTGGAATTGCAATCATTTTGGTATGAATTCTATACACACAAATTGAACAGCAGCAACATAAATGAAGAAATAATTTCAAACATTCAAAAATTTCTAAAACCAATTAAACTTTCATGTTGACCAAAGTAGAAAAAGCTTGAAACCTTGTAAAACTAGCAAAATGTTAGCTTCCTTAAAATTCAAATGAGTCTCAAAGTTTCACTTGTGTCTCTTGCTCAGAAGCAGAATATGATTTTTTTTTTTTTATATATGGCATCATTATTGGATGCTAAATCAACAGCTCTGACCTGAAGTATATATTCGAGCTCATATTGCCGAGTTTTAGCAGAAGTTGCAAAGTACCTATACAAAAGTGCAAATAAATGATGATTCATACTAATTCAACATCAATTTTAACATCAGAGGATACAGTGAAATTTTAAAGTTAAATAGCCTCACTCTCTAGTCTTCGAAGAAAGCCCCACAACAGATAGTTCTTTGATCCAATGAGAAAGCAACGTTTTTGGCGCAACTATTAAAGCTCTTGTAATCAACTTTGAACGAAACAACCCTGCTAGAAAGCCACAGATCTACCAAAATAACAAATAAGAATCATACCATATAACAATATATATATATATATAGAGAGAGAGAGAGAGACGCGCACACACACACACACATAAATGCATTTCCTTACCTGCATTGTTTTTCCCAGGCCCATATCATCCCCTAAGATTCCACCCTTACCCTGGCAATGCAAAGACCAAAGCCATTTCAATCCCTCGCGCTGATGTGGGTACAATATTTTCGCAAGTTTAGTTGGCAGCTTAAAGGTTGATTTCGGGCCACTCAAAACAATAGGGTGGTCACCTTCTGATAACATGTCATCTCCATAATCATCAAGCTCATCAACTTCCTCAGACTGATCATACTTCTTCAAGTCACCACCAAGCCCCACAGCTGTTTTAAATGCTTGCTTGTTATTTAAAACTACACAATCATCATCATCATCCTCTTCTTCTCCATATTTAGATGCACAAGGCCTGCCCACAGACCACAACTGCTCGTATGCATTTTTTGGTTCACTCTTCTTTAGCCTTTGAAAATTTTTCTTAGATTCATGTACCCTAGTAACAAAAACGTCACTCTGCAATTCACTCTTTTCTTCTCCTTCAATATTTGAATCAAAAGACTGTCTTGCAGACACCAATTTCTCATTAACCCTTTTTGATTCCTTCTTCATCAACCCTACGCTTATGTCATTGGTTTTATGAACCTTATGAACAAAATCAACCTCAACTTCACACAAATCAACTACATCCTCAACACCACCTCCAACATTCTTAGTTGCACGTGATGACGAATCAGATGGATCAGATGTACCAGAAAATGAAGACTCGGCACTAGCATATTCCATAAAATTCATTTTGGGGGCTGCTTTTTTATCTATAGACAAAAGGTCAAGCTTGGAGCTCAAGTCATTTAAAATATCTCTAATTTGACTTCCACCCTCACAAACATTCTTTGTCAGCAATGGTGAATCAAAATCACAAATTTCAGAAAAGTTAGGTTCATTAGGAATTGATGTTTTTTCAGCATCCCCACCATCTTGAGATGAGATTTTACACAATCGGCGCCTACCCTCAATCTTCACCTTTGCGGGCTTTGCTTCTTCTAAAATTCATTCATTCAAAAAAAAGCATATTGTTTCAGAAAAAAAAAAAAGAAAAAGAGAAAAAGGGAAAAGAAATCAAACAGATTATCCATTAGAAAATAAAAACAAATTTCAAATAAAGCAACAGAAAAAGGGGAAAGAAAGACATCTAAACATAAAAAGATATTATCTTTAAGAAAAGAAAATTAAAACCCATCAAACAAAAGGCAGATAAAAACCATGTAAACGGATAAAATAGATTGTCCTTCTAAGAAAAAAAAGAATCAGAATCGATTGAACAAAGCAGGAAAAAGAAGCATGTAAATTGAAAACATTTTGAAAAGAAAATCAAAATCCACATCTAAGCATTTAGCTCAATTATAATTATAGGTAAATATATCCCTCCTCAATGAGTAGGGTTTCAATCTCCCTTCCCCAAATTTGTACTTGATCGGCATCAAAACCCATTTAACAAATGAGGGAAAAAATTATGTAAAAATCAAAATATACTTTTTAGTAAACAAAATCCAAACCCACCAAATAAAAAGAGAGACAAAAAAAAAAAAAAAGGCATGTAGAGATTTAAAGAAAGAATAATGAACAAGTTTTTATACCAAGAGGAGAATCAAAATCGGTGATTCCAGAGAAGTGAGGAATAGAATCATCCTTATGGATTTGTTTGCAAAGACGACGTCGAACTTGGAATGCCTCCTCCTCAGACTCTTCTTCTTCTGCAAAAGCAATAACAATCAAATTAATAATAAAGACACAGCCCAAAAAGGCTGTTTCCGCATGATCTGTTGATAAAGTATTGATCTAACTCCAGTGACCAATATGAATCCGACAATATTAAGACATAGCCCAAAAAACCCATTTCAGAACTGAACCAAAATTGGTACTTAAAAAAAAAAAAAAAAGCCAAGAGAAAGAAAGGAAAGAGATCGTACTGGAGGATGAGGGTTTGGGAGGAGCGGAGAAATCTTGGAGAAAACGATAGTGGCTATCGTTTAAGCTTAATGGCTTTCGGATACTACTCTTCTGCTTATCCGCCATAACTTATTGCTTCTATGGAAAATGAAATCCCTCTCAACTCCGATGAAATTTTGAGACGATCGGAGTAAATATTAATTAAAATGGGGGCCTTCAAAAAAGTTAAGCTTACTACAGCCTTTCCCGCTTTTGAATTGGATCTTTGAATTTTGATTCACCCGAGCATGTTGATTATTGAGGGACAACTGACGCGTCCCACTAGGTTAGGTTACATATATTTACTAAAATTGATATTGATTACATTGAAAATAATAGTGTATGTTATATTAATTACTATAATCGTAATAGTAAAATTATTTATGGATAAATATGATAATAACTGAGTTTGATTTTGGTTCGGTTATTGCAATGAATTTTTAAAATCTAATTTGAATTAAACCTACTTTTTAAAAAACTAATCGGAATTAAATTTTACTAGTACAATTTTGATTTTAAAAATTAATTTTTAAAAGTTTTTATTATTTTAATATAATTTTAATAGATTTAAGTATAAAATACTTAATTTATTTTATAAAAATTTAAAATAATATAGACTAATAAAATATATAATTTGGTTCAATTTTTTATTTATTAATATAAAATTTGATTTGAACTTAATATATATATTTAACTTTCGAACTAAGTATGAAAAAAATCGATCTTAACTAAACTGAATATTACAAATTTAAATTGGTTTTTAATTTTTTCGGTTGTTTTCTTATCCCTAATTGTGGCATATGTATTTGTATGCAAAAATAGTGATAACGATGAGATGAATTATAGTAAAAAAATAAAATAATCATTAAGTACATTAAAATAAAAATTAATAAACAATTTAAAATGAATAATAAAAATAAAATAAAATTTATTTATTTATTAATTTATTATATAATAATAAAATTTATTTATTAATTTATTATGATAAATTATTTAATACACTGATAATAGAGTTTTTAACATTACAAGCAAGATTAATAAGGTGACACGTATCTCTTCTTTTATATTTAAAAAAAAAAAAGAAAAACTAATTTAAAAACAAATAATATATGTGTCACCTTATTAATCTCATTTGTGGAGTTAAAAAATTTCACTAAAAGTGTATCAAATATTTTTTCATTTATTAGATAATAATAAATTAAAAGAAAAACTAAGTTAACAAGAGATGAGGCATTTTAGGGTTTAATGCAAAAATTGAAGGACAAAGACGAAAAAAAATAAATTGAAGGTGCGATCAACCACTAAACCAAAAAAGTTTGGTGATTGATCATCATCGGATGCACTGCACCAGAGATCTATTTAGATTCAAAGATCTATTTGGATTTTAACTAGCTAGTCGACTCAAAAATGGATGGCAATAAGCCTTTCAATAACCTACCTCCCATCAGAAGTCTGATTACATCCAATTTAAGTTTAAGTTAGGGATGTAAATGATACATTAATACTTGTAAATTACTCGAATTTAATTTGAATAAAATTCGAATAAAATTTGAATTCGATTCGATCATTATTGAGTCAAGCACGAATAGCTCAACTCATCAATCAAGTTGAGTTCTAACATTCTTATATTCGACTCGAGTTGCTTATAAGCCTAATTAAGCTTTTATATTTAAATATATTTTTATTATTTTAATTAATGAAATATCTTGAACTCGAATTCAAGGTCGAGTACAAATAATCAAATTTTTATCTAATATAAGAATCGAGCTTATTTTTACATGTTAATCAAGCCTAATCAAATGAGTTCAAGTAGCTCGATTTCTATCTCGAATTGAGTTTGAGTTAAAAAAATAAAACTCGATCGAGTTTGAATCAAGTTTTGAGTATCGAATTTTGAATCGAAATTAAGCTTGAGTTGAATATTATATCAGCTCGAACTCGATTAGTTATATCCCTAATCTAAGCCAAGTTAATTTTCATAAGGCATTTGGTTCAATAATTATTATTTTGGGTCTATTATACCCTTTAATACTATGAAATTTACATCATAAAATCAATGGCCTATTTGACACACGTAAAGCCATTCGAAACTTCAAATTTTGACATCTAGCATCGTTAATGGGAAAATATTTTATACAAAATAGAACTTAATTTAATTAATTTAATTAAATTTTTAATTGAATTTTTAACAAATAATATGATTTTATTTAATAAAGATATAATAATAATAAAAACATATATATATTATTTTAGTAATATTATAATTATTTAAAATGAAACAAACGTTCGTAATAAATATTTATTTTCAATTGATAATAAAATTTAATTTAATAGATAACATTTTTATATTAAATATTATCGTCTAGTTACAAAATAGATGATTTTGAAAAGGTAAACATCGTCTAGTATCATAATTGACGATGTTTACTGCATATAAAGCTCATGCACTATTTTAATAGATGCTGTTCATTATAACAACCATAGTCACATTGTATTCATAAATATATAATGTTCACCTCTTTTAGGGGTGCTTTCTTATTCTTCCCAGTATTTGACATTCGGCATCTCCAATGGAAAAATACCTTTTTATACAAAATAGAAATTCATTCAACTATATTAGTATATTTTTTAATTGAGTGTTTTACATATAATTTAATTTAATTTAATAAATATATAATAAAATTGTTAACATATATATATCAATAATATTCTAATTATAGGAAATAATACGAACATTTGTCACAAAATATTTATTTTTAATTGATTAAAAAATTGTAGTTAAGTAAACAAATTTTTTATATTAAACGTTATTGTCTAGTTACAAAATAAATGATATTTGAGAAAGTAAATGTCATCTAGCATCATAATAGACAATATTTATATCATATAAATGGTTTGTATTATGTTAATAGACGACGTCCATTATAATAACTGTAGTCATACTATTTTCATAGATATATTATGTTTTTTTGCTTTAAAGTTGTTTTCTTATTCTCCCAAAGCCAAACAAAGGCCTACCCCAAAGCCCTTTTTGTTTCAACCTAACTCGTTGCACTTATATAAATATAAATTAATTTAGTTAGACCGCTTACAAGTTAAATAAGTAAATATATTATGAAAATGTCAAATAAATTAGTTATTTAAATGATTTTATGAATGTTATTTATTATTCATGTGTAATCAAAGTCAAAATAATAAAAAAAAATTATTAGATAATCTTAAATTCTGCAAACCAAATGTAAAAATTTAACATTCTCTTATCCTAAAACCAAGCACCAAAATCTTTTATTATTTGGAATCTATCAAGTTAAATAATTTAGGGGGAATCACTTTCTCAATTGAAATCTTAGGTTTTGTAAATCAAACGTCCCTTAATGTTTTCATTTTCTTTTTAATTAAAAATAATTTTCTTTCTTTCTTTTTTTAAGCAAAGAGATAATTTCATTAATTATTAAAGTAGTTAATATTTTATATACTAATAGTATATAAATACTATGCATTATCAATCAACCATAAGATGACATTGAGTAAAACTAAATATAATCAGGTCCTTACAAATAAATTAGTTTTGGTAATTAATTAAACTCATTAATATTTATTTTAAGGATTAGATTATTTTTAATTTTACTCATTAATAAAGTGTCATATTATAATCGATTAATCGTGCATAATACTTTACACTATCAGTGCATCAAAAATTAATTCTTATTTAAAAAAGTGAACAATAGCATAATAATAACATTTGAACATTCCTTCTCTTATAATCATTTTGAATAAATAATGAAATTAGTTCCGATGAGATTAAAATATGTTGTGGAGGTAAAATTGATTAATATAGTGATGAGAATAAAATTAGCAATGGGGGTACGATTTTGGAAAAAAACACTGCATTGACCATGGAATGAATTTTAATGAGAAGATAAATGACTATTAAAGACATTCAATTAAAATTTATATGTAATAAAAGTTTTAAAATTATTTTATTTTATAAACTAATAAATAATTTAAATTATTAAATTATTTTTATATTAAATAATAAATTTGTTAATTAATAATTTTATCTTATTAAAAATAAATCATTTTGAAAATTTTTAACTAAAATAATAAAAGTAAAACAAAATTAAAAAAATGGACAATTGTTGAAAAAAAATTAAAACAAAAAAAAGTTAAAAATGGAATAAAGTTGCGAATTTTTACTAGATCTTATAACTATAGATGCAATACAATGAGGCGCCACATCATGCTTGCATTTAAATCCAAATAAGGCTTTAGAGCACATCCTATGAAACTAATAATTAATTTCACCTGCTAATTATTTATATTTGTTTTTAAGGTTAGTAAAGAAGTCAAAAATAACATCCACATAATAAAGATTTCTTTTATATATTATAATTACTTTAAGTAATATTTTTAAATAATATTTGGCATTTTGTAAATAGCTATTTAGTGTATTTTTTTCTTAAAATGTGTTTGAGATTTAACAATTTGTTATTTTTTATAATATATTAATCATTATATCTATAAAACTAATTTCAAATCGTCTTTGATAATTAGTGACATTTGTCACTATATCAAGGCTTCAACCTTTTTTTTATTATTTTCATGAGTTTTGAAAAATTAAATACAAAAAAAAATCACAAACAATTCATATCCCATAAAAAAATAAGAACACAACACAAAAATCAAACAAATATGATTTTTTACATCATGTCTTTCAAAAAAATACAACATATAAAAAAACACACAAATTCAAATGAAAAAAAAAAAAGAAATATGGATATGAAAACATATATAAAAATATCCAATTTGATTTTTTTAAATAAAAGAATTTTTTTTCAAAAAACTCATCTTTCTAGAAAAAATACGCAAATAAAATTGATTTTTGAATTAAAAAAAGATAAAAAAAATCAAAATTTGATTTTTTTAATTCAATAATTTTTTTCCAAAAACTCATATCTCTAAAGAATTGAAAGAATAAAGGCAAACACAATTTTTCAAAAAACTTTAACATCGTGTCGTCGTCCAACAAACAATAATATGCAAAAATTCATAAAAATCTTAAAATAAAAAACTATAAATTGCTTCCATGGTCCTTAAACTTTAAGGTCTATATTATATAAGTTTTTATATTTTAAAAAGTAACATTTCGATCCTTATATTTATATGGTCTTAACCAAACAGTTCTTTTGTTAGCTCAGCCATTAAAATAAGAGTTAAATGCCAGTTAGTCATTCACATGGCACAAGTTGGCTTATTACATATAATATCAACTTAGCTAAAATTTGATTAAATAAAATAGTTACACTTTTAGAATATAAAACATAAATAAAGGAAAAAATCAAATAAAGAAAAGTGGAAAAGAAGAGAAAAATGTAAAAAAAAAATAATAGCAAAATGGGCAATTCTTGTTCAATTTAGAAAGAAAAGTGACTAAACAGAAGGAGAGAGAGGAGAGGGAAAAGAAGAAATTGATGGTTTATGATTTGCAGAAAAAAGTAAAGGAAAAACTATATTACTTATTTTAGATGGTTAACTTGGAAATTCTTTCTATTTGCCATTGTGGTTAATAATATTCGATAAGAACATCCTAGACAAATAATAACCTAGGAAAAAAGTTTTTTGGATGCAGAAACTATGGTGTATGTTCCTTTTTTTTTTTTTAAATATGGTTTTGTATTTTTTTATCTTAATATATTTTATTTTTTTGTTTCTTTAGCAAATTGGTGCATATGGATAATTTCAAAGGTTGGATCCCTCAATCGATGAATATTTGAGATTAATGATTATTGGTTTTTTGATAAAGGTGATAAAATGGAGTAATAATTTTAAATCTGTAGAGAAAATAATAACACCAAGTGGTAATAATGGATGTTGGAAGTGGATTTCTTTGTTTTTGATTGGTGCTATTGTGATGTTATTAGGAATGAAATGAAGATAATGTGATAGAAAGAAACTGTGGGTTAGGTTCATTTAATACATCTACCTTTGTTTAATGTGCTCTACCGCTGTTTAATGTGCTATTGTGGTTTTTCTTTGCTTTTGATTTTTTTAAGTGGTGATGTTATACCTATGTGTTTATGGATTTTCAAGTTTTAATGTAATAATGTTTTAGTTTTAGGTAACCAATATTCAGTGTAATAGTTTAAAGTAACCAATATTTTGTGTATTAGTAATTTTCTATCAGTGCAACTAATTTTTTTTTTTTTTTGTTAATCTAACTATGTTGTAGATTAAGTATACATATATTTTTTTGTATAAACATCCATGTACATAATATTAAAATACAATTATAGATAAAGTATCAACACTGATTGTAAATAGCAATTAGCCTGATTTAATAAATAGCCAAATGAAAGTTTACATTTAAATGTTTAAAGTTCAAGCAATCTATCTTACAAAAATGGTAATAATTGTAATTTTGGATTTTTTGACTTAGTAACAACAAAAAATGCAAAAAATAAGACTACTTATCAGCATTACCTGTCTATATTGCCTACTAACATAAAATAATGTACATAACAAAAATAACGTTCCATGCAAACAACATTTTTCATTTGTTTGACTTGGGTTTCTTCTAACAAACTTGGTTTTGACCAGCTTCTGGATTTCTTTTTGGAAGGTTCATGTAACTCAAAGCAATAGCCTTTTTTTTTTCTTAGCATGGATTCTAGATTAGATGCAGGATTTGGCATTTGGATTCTTCGGTTCAATGTTACATTCAGATTTGATTGATTTACTTTATTTGAAGTGTTCTACATTTGATAGAATACTCAATTTCAAGATATGAGAATATTTTATAATAGAAATTATTAATTAACATAAAATTATCGACCATTTACATCATTTGGAGTAATAATAGGAGTATGGTAAAAGACTTCATTTTTCATTTCAATTTGAGAATTTTGGTAACCATTGGAATTGTATTATGGTTTAATGTATGGCTTGAACCTTTACAAATGTAAAAAATTTTAAATACTAATAAATATAATCAACAAAATAAATTTAACTTCTACTAACTTTAATTAAAATACTTATATTAGGCATCCATATCATAGTAACTTCATAAAAAATAGATGATTCTTTTTGTTGAACAAATAGTCTTCTTTATTGAATAAATGGTCTTCTTTGCTTACAAGATAACCATTGTTACTTAATAGCTAGTCCATTATCTTAAAGTCAACTATCAAAAAAACTTTAAATAATCACAATAACTTCATTGTAAATTTAAATCACCATAACCATATTAAACATCACAATAACATTTACCACTATTTTTATAAAACCTTATATTATGACCCTTTTGACCATATCTTAAACATATCATTGTTTCTCCACCTCTTTTCAATTTGCTTAGATTTTGATTTTTGTTGTTTTAACTTCATCAAGTTCCTTCATTTTGGTTTTTGGTTTGCTTGGTTGTTTCCTTAGCCTTTTAAGAAGCAATGGTGTGTAATCAGATACTAACAAAGAATTTTCACCATTGATTGGATTGATGAATTTCTTGTAAATTTTACTTTATATTTTCACACTGTAAAATTCATAACATAATCCTTAGCTTGTTCATTGTTGAACTAAATAGCAGAAATGGCATGTGGACAAAAAATACTAAACAAAGTTTATTGTCAGTAGTTATATGATTTTTCATCAAGGTTTATTGTTAACTAGTTACCAGGGATTTTATTTTAAATTTTATATGTGTTGATGGTTGAAGCCAGCATTTTTTAAATAATTCTTTATTTTTATTCAAGTATTTTTTGAATTCTTGGACAAATCACTTTATCATACTTTTTAACAATAATCTTTTTCATAAAGAACCTAATTATCTTGCATCTAATTATTTCAACAATAGTCAATATTGGCTTATCCCTAACATCCAAGATATATTTGTTAAAGTACTTGCAAATGTTGTTGATAAGCATATCACATTTTAAGATAAAGTTGAAATGTGACCTAAAGCATTCTTTTGTTAGCATTTTTTAAAGCTATTGATATGCACTTTGATGTTTCATTTTAATCTTATCCATGCATTTGTTAAAGTCTCCAATGTTACTTGCTCGAGCTGTAGCTTGTAGTTTATCCTTTGACATTTTACCTTGATGACCATTAGTTTTGGAGTTATTATAAAAATGCTTGATGCAAGATCTGTGCTTAACTTAAGGAATAAATTCATAAGTGATGCTTTAAATCCCTTCAATAAAGAACAAATATTTATATTCAAAGTAATTTTAAGGTATAATATAATTTGTACTTATATAAATGATTTAGGGCAAGAAAATTTACCTTTTGTTTGTTAGACATTCATGTCCAACTATAAGAATTTTTTGTATTGATATCTTCATTTAATATGTTGATGAATCAAGTGCACATTTTTGTACTTTTAGTTTCACCATAATAAAGGCAATAAAAAATATGCAATTGTTAGCATCAATCCCAATATTAACTAGCAAATATCTTCCATAACTTCATTTTCAAGTGACAACCATCAAAATTGATCAATAACCTATAATGGTTAAAACTTTTAGCACATGTCTTCAAATAGACACATCATTTTTGAAGAAACCACCATCTAGTTTACATAGAATACTAGAACCAACATTGATCTTCTTATCTCTATATCATACTTTTATATTTTACCATATTGATCCATATAATTCTCTTTAATCTTTTGTATAGCTAATTGTTTTGCCTTCCATAACTTCATCTTTGACACACCAAATTCTCAAAAGAAAGCAAAGAAAAATTAGGGTTAACATGGAACCAAAACATTTACTTGTCTATCAAACATTTGTAATCCATATTTTTATTCACATAATCTTTGCAACAAGTGTGCATCGACTTTTATGTTCTACCATGGTTAAACTTTTTACCTTATAAATTTCATTCATATCTTTCTTTACAAACAACTCTAAGCCAAATTTTATCATTTTTCTTAATTAAAACGTTGACCCTATCCTTAGTGCTGATACCTTTTAACTACTTCTTAAAAGAAAACAACGTACTAACACAAAAAGAAAGATCATTTTGTCAATAACTACAATAAACTTAGACTATTTCTTTCTTGGCTTGCTCACTTTAGTATTTTCAAATTCATAAACACTAACGCTATGTTTGGATATATATTAATAAAAGAGAGAAAAGAAAAATTTTTTAAAAGAAAGAAAAGGGTACGTGTACCCCTTGTTTGAATAGTTAAAATTAATAAATAAAAAAAAAGACATTCTAACAACCATTATTTGGATAAATAATAAAAAAAATAATTCATTATAATATATCTTTTCAATTATAACTTTTTTTTAATAAAATAACATATAATATACAAATATTTTTTATACTACCTAACTTGTATAAACAAATCTTTTAAACAAAATTGAGCATATTTACTGCGGTAAAATGTATTAGTTAGTTATTGATTTACTTTTAATTTTGTATTTAATTTAGCCTTTTAATTTATTTTGATAATAATTTAGCTTGTTTTGTTATTAAGACTTAAAAAATCATAAAATATTTATAAATTGTGATGTTATATAAAATACTCATAAAAGAAAATTATTTTTATAGAAAGTGTTAGTTATATAATCAAATCTAATATCATAATAAAAATATGGATATAATAATTTTTTTATAAAAGTAATTTTTTTATGACTTTCCTTTCCTTAGCTTTTTCCCTAAATTGAGGTATTAAAAAAAGTAAGGATTATAAAAGAAATCAAAAGTTATTGGGTTTCTACCTCTTTCCTTTCATTTAAATTAAAAGTTTATGCAAACAAAGAAAATATTTTTTTGTTTCCATTACTTTCGTTTATTTTCCTTTCCGTTCTTTCCCTTCAATCCAAACATAGTATAAATAAATCATTAGATGAATTTACAACTCCACTTTCATTCTTATCATCTTCAATATCAAATCTTATAGTATCTTCCATTATTTCACCATTCCTTTTGGATTTACTTTTCATTCTAGGTTTATAATCTATAATTTGCCATCTACCTTAACATTAAAGTCTACATTATTAGAAAACATTTCATCATCATCATCATCATCCATCTCATAATCATTTTCTCTAAAATCATTATCTCTATCACTATCATTATTCATATAATATACATCTACCTCACCCAACTTCTCTTTAAATTCAATATTTCCCATAAACACCACAATTTCTCAACCTTCTGTTGTATTTTAATTTTCATAAACTTCATTCTTATAAAGTTTATTCTCATGCACTTCATTCTTATTAACTTCTTTAATTACTACACTATTTGTACTACTTTTAATAGACTAAAAGAGTGGTGGGTTTGATTTTTGCTATATGTTCCTAAAGAAAATGACAACACTATATGTTCAAGTTTTTTACGTTTCATATACATTTGTCAACGAAATTTCTTTTTTTAGACCTTTTCTTTTTATTTTTTTAAACCAAAATTTTTTTAGCCAGCTCATACATATTGTACATGTAACAAGCCAGTTGGTGCTAAATGGATGCCTAACTGGCATTTAACTCATGCTTTAAGATTGGGCTAGTGGAAAAAATGTTTTGTTACTACCATATAAGGACTAAAATGTTACCTTTTAAAGTATAGAGATCAAAACAATATAGACCTCAAAGTTTAGGGACTAAGAAAGTAATTTACCCAATAAAAAAAGCAAAAGTATCATCGAAGCAACACAAAAAAGCTTAGGGTTTTTTCTCTTCTAAGGTTTTGGTTAGAAGGTTTTAGGAGAAATTTAAAAAATTTAAGGGTAGAAGTGTATGAAAAAGGTATAAGAAGGTTTGGTGAAAGCTAGGTGATCATTAATGATAACGATAGATTTAGATTCTTAGGTTTTGATTTTCTAAAGGTTTTCACAAAAAAAAAAATTTATGTATATTTCATTGACAGCGACACGTGGTAATCAGTGACAAAATGTAATGGTTGGATTTTGACTAGGAATAATAGATTAAAACAATACATTTTAGTTAAGTTATAAAATCATATCTCCAGAAAAAAAAAAAACACAAACAAAATATTTTTCAAAAACCCCTAACATTATTCAATGAATAGTAAATACAAAATTCTAAAAAAAAAAAACCATAGTTTCATCCCTATATAGGGAAAGCAACAAAAAAAGCTTAGGGTTTTCATTTTCTTAGGTTTTTGAGTGTAAGAATTTCTAGAAGGAGTTTGGAAAATCCAAATGATGGAGCATAGGAAAAGGATAAAGGAAAGTTTGATGGAAGTTTGGTAGTCATCAATGCCAATAGTAGATATAGGCTTTTAAGTTTCAATTTTTTGGAGGTTTTAATGAAAAAAAAAGTTTAGTATATATTTCATTGAAGATGGCACATGGTGGCCAATGATGAAATGAGATGGTTAAATTTTGGATAAAGAGAAGTATCATATTAACAGAGTATAAGAGAATGAGAGATTAATTTTTTTATTTTATTTTGGCTTTTATAACTTGACTAACATGGTATGTTTTGGGTTAAAGAGTTGAAAATTTTCATGTAAATAGACTCATTCTAGAGCCAAAAGAATTTCAAGTAGACGGACTCGTTTTAGAGCCAATCTAAATAAATTCAATCCATTTCAAATTAATTTTGGGTTTCTTTTACTTAGACAAAGCTCAATAACTTAAATTTATTTTGGGTTAAAATGTAAAAAATTTCCTGTGGATGAACTCGTTCTAGAATTTGTATTATTTTTTTAATTTGAATTTATGATTATTTGCCTATTTAAATTTATGAAATTATTTTAAAAATAAAACATAAAATGAAAAAATATTTTAAAATAAATTAAATAATAAACTAGTAATTATTTAGGAAAAATCTCTCAAAATATAAATTTTATACAAAGTTACAAATGGTAAGTTTTCTAAGTTATTCTAGGCAAAAAATGATCATAAAACTTTACCAAAAATGTTAAGGGAGTAATCCCAAAATTATTTTAATTAATGAAATTTAATTAAGAATAAAGCTTATTAAATATGATATGATTTTAAATAATTAAAATTTTGTAATAATATATATTATCAACTAATTGTTATTTTTTTATTAATTTAATCATAAATATATTAACAAGAATAAAAAATTCTTAAAAAATAATCTATCAAGGGAGTTGGTTAGTAGTGGATTTAATTTAGAGTTTATTTTATTTTATTTAATATTTATAGGATAAATCACACAAATGGTCACTTAACTATGTGTTCATTTTAAAATAGTGACAAAGTATTAAAATTTTCAATTTAATCACTAATGTTTGAATTGTTTTTTTTTTTTTAGATCATTGTACTATTAAATTGTAACTTTATCTATTGTGACTTAACTCATTAGAAATGGTTTAATTACATGGCAAATAAAAAGACAAAATGGCATGACCAACTCAAAAAATAGTACACGTTAGCTTTAGAGTTATTATGTTTAAAGGTTTGGGCTTTTGGTTTTGGTTTAGGCTTTAGAGAATGGATATTCTCTGAATGACAATAGAAATTAGGGTTGAGATTTTAGGGATTTTGCACTAAGATTATTAATCTTGCGATTTAGAAAGTAAATTAACGATATAATGATTGGTTTAAGGGTTCGAATTGACTATTACGATTGGAGTTCAAAATTATTAAGAGATGTTTTGTTACGATTTAAAGAAGATTTAGGTTTGATTTTGTGTTATTTCAATTAATGTAGGATCAAATTAGATGATTGTGTTAAGATTTATTTTAGGTTTAGGCAAGTAATGGACAAAAAGAAGCGTTGAATGGTAAATGACCATATGCTTGCTTATTGTACAAATTCAACTTGTTTATTTAAAATTTACCTTTTTTGCCTATACATGAATGCACTAGTTTTGTTTTTGCCTATACATGAATGCATAGTTTTGTTTTGAATATTAAATATGGTTTTTGTGAAAAAGTTTTTCTTATTGCTAAATATGCCAAGTCATGTTTCTTATTATGCATTGTATGGCGTTAAGCGCGTTAAATGGTTTTTGTCTACTTGTCGTGTATCATGGAGGTATGGTAAGCCATGCTCGAGTTTGAGTAGACCTGGCAATTCGTGTCACGTGTCATATAAAATATTGTATTCATGTCGTGTTTTACACGAAAATTACGTGTCACATTTATGTCAACACAAAAACATAAAATATAATTTATTTTATTTTATTAAGTCTATTTATGATTTTTTTAAAAATTTTAATTCATGTTATCTCTATATCTTTTATTAGTATTGCTTTCGTATCGTGTCATCATATTGTGTTTCAAATTTTTAAGTTTAGGTTTGAGTTTTTTTATGCATGTGGAGGCTATTATTGTACTATGCCAAGATGCTTTTAACAAAATTAAAGAATATTTGATAAATCTACCGATGCTAGTGCCCCTTTGTGGTACGAAAGCATTTGATATTATACTTAACTATGAACGAAGCCTCTATGAGATGTGTATTAGGGCAAATAGAAGAAATAAGCAAGAAGAAATAGGCCATCTATTACCTAAGCAAAAAATTTACTAATTATGAAGTCATGTATTCCTAACTTGAAAAAATATGTTACACTTTGGTATGGATTGCTTATCGGCTCAAGTAATATATGTTGTATCATACAACCTAGTTGATATCAAAATTAGATCCCTTCAAGTACATATTTGAAAAACTAATCTTATCACGAAGGATAATAAGGTGGCAAGTCATGTTTTCTAAATATGATATTGTATATGTGGTTCAAAAGGCTATTAATGAAAGTACCATAGCTGATTTTCTAGTTGACAGGGCTACTGATGATTCTAAGCCAGTGTAATTTGAATTCTTAGATGAAGATCTGATGGCTATTCTATCAATATAAAAAGAATTTGAGAATATTACATGAAAAATGTTCTTTAATAGGGCATTAAATGCTTCAAAACACGACATTTAAGCTACATTAATATCTCTTGAAGGAGAATATTTCCCTAGCACTACAAGATTATCTTTTCATTGCACTAACAACATAGAAGAATATGAAACATGCATCTTGGGATTACAAATGGCCTTGGATAGAAAAATCAAAACTTTGAAAGTCTTTAAAGATTCAACATTGGTAATTTATCAATTGAAAGGTGAATGGAAAATAAGGGATTCGAAGTTGATTTTATACCAAAAATTTATTACTAGACTGATAAAGTCATTTAAAGGCACCCAGTTCCAAAATGTGCCTCGAAAAAAAAATTAGATAGTTGATGCTCTTGCCACACTGCCAGTAATATTCAAACTGAATGCAAATACTGAGATTCAACCTATCAGGATACATACTCTTAAATCCCTAGCACATTGTGTTAGTGTAAAAAAAAAGTTAATGGATAGCCCTAGTATCTTGACATCATGCAATAGCTTAAGTACCATAAGTATCCTAAACATGCATCAGAGAATGATAAAAGAATTCTGAGAAGATTGGGTAGAAAAAAAGTTGGAATCAAGTTTGTTGAGATGTGTGTGTTGCAAAAGCAAAAAAAAAAATACTCAAAAAAGTACATGAAGGGATATGTGGGACACATGCCAACGATCACATGATGGTTAGACAAGTAATGAGGGCCGGCTATGACTGGTTGATGCTAAAACGTGATTGTATCAATTATGTAAGAAGATGCTATATATCTTATACTACGTAGATAAAATCTATGTTCCTCATACACTATTACATGTTTTGGCACCTCTATGACTTTTTTTTATGTAAGAAATAGATGTGATTGGACCCATCACCTTGAAAGCTTCAAATGGTCACCAATTTAGCCTTATTGCTAATGACTATTTTACAAAATAGATAGAAGTAACATCATATGCCAACATAACCCGATCAATAGTGTGTAAATTTTTGAAGAAGAAAATAATTTGCCATTATAGGTTGCCTAAAAGGATCATCGCTAATAATGCCAGCAATTTGAATAACAAGATGATGAAAGAAGTATGCACTTAATTCAAAATCAACCATCGTAATTCAACACCTTACATTCAAAGATGAATGAGGCTGTAGAGGCCACTAATAAGAATACCAAGAAGATATTGAAGAAACTGATTGAGATTTATAAAGATTGGTATAAGAAGTTACCGTTTGCTCTACTTCTATATAGAACATCAGTCCACACTTCTATTGAGGCAACTCTTTTTTCTCTAGTATATAGAATGGAAACAATCTTACCTGTCAAAATAAAAATTTCTTTTTTAAGAGTTTTGATGGAAGTACAATTGAAATAGGCTAAATGGGTTCACAATCGTTATGAATAATTGAATTTGATTGAGAAAAAATAGCTTGCAACACTCAATCATGACCAGATGTACTAGAAAAGAATGATATAGACACATGATAAGAAAATAAAGCCTAGATGCTTTCATGAAGGGAATTAGTTGTGAAAAGAATATTGCCTAATTAGCATGATAATAAAGGAAAACGGACACTCAATTGGGAAAGTCCATTTGTGGTAAAAAAGGCATTCTTTGGCAGCGTCCTAATTTTGGCGTAAATGGATGAGATTAATTGCCAAATCCTATAAACTTATATGCTATCAAGAAATAATATGTTGAAAAAAAAAGAAAAAAATGAGGATCCAGGTTGAAAACCCAAAAAAAGGTAATTGGATTTTAGGGAAAAATATTTAAATTGAAAACTTAAAAGAGGGGCTTAGGTATAAGGAGGAAATATGAGAAAATTGGGCTCCGAGCTTGAAATAGAAAGAAAATGGAGGCAACACCATGATTTACAATGGATAAAATGAAAGATAGATCATTGATTGATAGGTTAGAGGGCAAGATTGCCATCTGATGAGTTAGCATTACTGAAAGCCATTAATGAGACATGATTCTTGAAAGAATATTAAGAGCGAATGATTTGAATTTATCCTAATATTTAGTATATGGCAATTTTGGTAATAGTTTCTTGTTACCATTTCATTTGTCTGCTTTTTTCCTATGCAAAATTATACCTTCATTCTTTTTTTGCCACACAACTTTGAATTAAATCTCCGAAACTTCAATGAATACTTTTTTGGCTTTTTCATTCAAACCTTTTTGTTCATCATTAATTGAAAGAAAAAGAATTGCATTTAACATGATTTGTTGATATTGAACGATAATTTTCATAATCAAACTTGAAACATACACAAATAAGGCTCTAGGATTACTAAAACAAACAAATAGAGCTTTAAAAAAAAGAGTAAAGATGAAGTAGAAAGAAAATGAAAATGAAATTATGGAAAATGGAAACAAATAAAAAGACTGAAAATGACATTAAAAGATGCACATCAACTTGGATGAAAAAATGAATGATGACTGAACAAAAGGATAATGATGATGGAGAAATGGAAAAGAGGACTGATGAATAAGAAAAATAGAAAAGACAAATGATAAGGATAAGGGAAAAGAAGAAAGATGCTTTTGGTAGAATTTCATAAGATAACCACTAGAGACTAAGACAAAAAGATTTGAAAAGAAAAAGATATGCTTGAATTAAAGAAAAACTTCAATAAGATGAGTTCAGATATGTTTGAATTAAAGAAAGGATTCAATAAGATGAGTTTAATTTGATTACTAATGACTTAACCAAAACTGTAAATTTAAAGAATATTTATGATCATGAAAATTGTTTCCATAAGTACAAGTGCATGATATGAACGAGATATGTGGAACCATACTACTTTCCTTGCATTCATTATATACATTGCACACAAAATGAATTTGATCCTGAAAAAAATAAGTACATTTGAATAATGAACCCTTTTTGTAAAAAAAAAAAAAAAAAAAAGAAAGAATCCTTTAAAGAATATCAAAATCTATTTCAGAGCTTCCTATCCAACCCAACCTTCCAAAATAAGACTTTTCAAACTTTTTTGAGACTAGATTAGCCCTTTTCAAAAAGATTTTTAAAGTTACTTGCCTATGTTTATAAGAGCCCTTTCTAAAAATTATTTTTAAAGTCACCTGCCTATGTTTATAAAAGCCCTTTCCCAAAAGAGATTTTTAAAGTCACCTATCTATTTTTATGAGAGCCATTTTTAAAAAGATTTTTAAAGTTACTTGCCTATATTTATAAGAGCCATTTTCAAAAAGACTTTTAAAGTCACCTACCTATGTTTATAGGAGCTCTTCTTAAAAAAAAAAAATTTCTCTTCCAACATGAAAACAAATAAATAAACAAGACCCCCTCAGCCTTGGTCTCGGACAAAATATGTGTCTTAGATCTTTGTATTGTTTTTTATTCTAAAAAATACAAAAAGATGTAGTTGTAGACACTTAATTTTATTTGAGTAAAATTCGACCATTTGTGAAGCACTTTAAATTTCGACTCGGTTCAAATCCAATATTTCTTTAATTTTGGCAAGTTTTTAGAATCAAAATTTGAACCAATTTGACCATAATATCCTAAACTCAACTCTAATCAAATCTGGTCAAATTGAGTCAACTAAGTCAAACAAAGTCAAAATTAGTCAAACAAAATCTAAATTGATCAAACTTGGTCAAAACAATAGAACTCGGGTCAACCTTCAAAATTCACAACCCAATTGCAATCAATGTGGTTTAAAATTAAAATTTGTGATCTTTACAGCATTGAAAAGTCTGATTATATTTCGAAAAGTGTAAAATTATTAAAATACCTTTATAAGTATTTTCATAAATTGACATTTTCGAAGTAAAATTTTAGTGAAAATTTTTAAATCAGAATTGATTTTTTTAAAATAATTTTTGATGCATTGAAAACTTAGATCACACCTTGAGAGATGTGAAATTATCAAAATACTCTTAAAGATATTTTCATAATTTAAACTTTTCAAAGTTAGAATGTTGTGAAACACTCTAGATCATGGTTTGATATTATTTGATGATTTTTAAAATTTTAAAAATTTTGATTGTACCTCGAAAGGCATAAAATTATCAAAATAACTTTTAAGGGTAGTTTTGTAATTAATTTTTAAGGGTAGTTTTGTAATTTAATTTTTTTGAGTTCAATTTTTGGCAAAACTTTTTAGATCATGTTTTTATAATATTTGATGAATTTTGGTGCATTCAAAATTATAGCAATACCTCGAGAGGCATGAAATTATCAAAATACTTTTTAGGGTAATTTCGTAATTTGACTTTTCAAAGGTTGGATTTTCATGAAAATGTCAAATCTTAATTTCATATTATTTCATGATTTTTTGCATTTGAAAATCACAAAAATAAATACGAGAATATTGATTTCTAAGAAAATGGCTTAAATACTGAAAATTTTCTAAGAAAATGGCTTAAAGACTGAAAATTTTGTATTATGGGTAAAATGGTCTTTTCACTTGATCCAAAAGCTTTAAAAATCTAACTTTTGTAGTGAACAATCTAAGTTGTTGGATCACATTGAGAATCTTGATCTAATAGCTAAAGTTGGCTCCTTGTAACGAAAACAAGGGAAACATTTTAGCCTTTAGATGAACTTTTGATTTTAAGGCTAAGATTCAATTGCATGGGATATTTTTTCTATCTTCTTCAAGGGCTATTAGGGAGGACATTTTTTGCATTGAAAACACCAGAGGAGAGCTCATGAGAAAACAAAGGAGAGAAAGGAAAAAAATTGTGAGGAAAAAATAAGAAAAAAAATTCCTTGTGCTTTGTTGACTTGAAGGTATAATTTCTCAACATCCATATTTGCATTTCTTACATCCTCATCGCATTTTGCATTGCATTTTCATTTTGTTTCATTCATTTCTTTGTTGTTTTTCTTGAAGGTTTCTAGCTCATTTTCTTATTCAAAGTTTGAATCAAACTTCATCTAACTAATTAATAGTTGGAGTGAAGCTAGAAAACAAACAAAAACAAAACAATCCACCATTCAAAAAACAAGTTGGAGGTTCAACCAACCTCTTTCACCATAGCTAAACCTCCTATTGGCTCTCTCTAAATGTTTTCTTTGCTTGTTTTGCTACCTATGTTTGTTTGGTTGATGTTTCACTTGTTATTTGTTTAGTTTATGATTTAGTTTTGTGGTATATGATGGTGTTTGGCTCCTATTCAAGTTGTTCATTTCCTTAGTCATTTTAGCTTACTCCATGCTTAATAAATGCATTCTCATGACTCAAATCTCTTTATGTGATGAGTGAGTAATGCTTATTTGGATGAAATGGAATGGAAATGTGTTTAAGGAAACATCATGGAAGGTTCGCCCATTGTGTTCTTCTTGTAGGCCGAACCTTATGCTTATTTTGGTAAACATTTGTTACTTTATTCATGATTGTTGGATTGTGTGTTAGTTATAATTTTCAAGTTTTCAAGTGGATAAATTAAATTTCTAATAAAAAAATGTTGTTTTAATGGTTCGTTTGAGTGATTTTTTAAAGTTGTTTGGTTGGATTTGAATGATAAACAAATGGTGGAACATTCAAACCAATTTCAAAAGTCTGTTATGTTTGATCCTTTTTTTTTTTTTTGGTTTTTACATGCATGTCTTTTTGTGATTTAGTTTTGTAAATACTTTGTTTTGTAATTATTTTTCTCATGTCATGCTTTTGGCAAATCCATTCATTAATGTCATTTTTGTAATTTGCTGTCACATGTCCATTTTCATGAAACCTTAAAAACTTGAAACCCTAAATTCTCATTAAACCTTAAACGCCAAACCCCAAACTAACCTAAACCCTAAACCAAACCCCAAATCCTAACCTAGACATCAAACCAATCTTCAAATCTT
The DNA here is from genome assembly GCF_047325235.1 of Durio zibethinus. NCBI lineage: Eukaryota > Viridiplantae > Streptophyta > Magnoliopsida > Malvales > Malvaceae > Durio > Durio zibethinus. The sequence goes on from NC_143179.1 coordinate 16,374,554, forward strand.
AAAACCAATCGTTCATTAGCATTTCGTTTTATCTTGTCATCACCTGTATTTTTATATTATCCGTATTCATACTTTGCCGTTCATGTTATATTGTCATGCATTCATCATATTTTATTACATTTATGCATCTCATTCATTTGTTTTCAAAATTATGTTTTTGAAAGTAAAAATATTTTAAAATAAGATAATATCTCAAATAAATATAATCATTGAGATTTGGTTTAACTATAAGTGATTCTCGGTGATTATTATTTATGAGAGGTATTATATCAGCTTTGTGGGGCAATTTGAAAATCTTTAAATTAGAGATATTTGTAAAACTCTACCTAATTATAGGATAATGAAAGAAGTATTTCAATATTTAAGGTGTTTTCACCTTGATCCAAAAGTTTTTTTTTTTTAATTTTGATTTATTTTTGTTTTCAAAAAAAAAAAGAAAATGAATTAACTTTAAACATTAAGACAAATATGACCATTTTTATCAAAATTAAAGCATAGCATGCAATCAATTAGTATCGCCTTCGACAGGTGCTGTAGGGGTGTTAATCATCCCTATACATAATCAACTCACAGACCCAAACTTTGTTTTCGCAGATCGTAAATTTGTTCTTTTTACAAAACTTTAAACATGTTTTAAATGTTTTATTAAAATGACAAAATTTTTAGGTGGTCAATCACACCCTAAAAAAAATTAATGGTGACTCTTGGTTTTGTTTTTATCAAAAATATTTTTAGCCCCTATTTTTCAATTCCCTACTCATCTAGCTTTCAGGTTAGTTATCTTCGGGTCCCAAGATGTCACGACAAGTTTAACACACTTTTTAAGGATATAAATTATATGTTTAAAGGTAATATTAAAAGGTATGAGGTTAAAGACGCTTTGAAAAGGATGAACATAAAGAGAGTTATAGCACTAGATGGAATTCTAATTGAAGTTCGAAAACGCTTTGGTGAAATAAGGATAAAATGGTTGACAGATCTTTTCAACAACATTTGGTTTACTCAAAAGATGTTAGAAGAATGAAGGAAGAGTACTCTAATGCCTTTACACAAGAATAAAGATGATATACAAAATTGTTTGAATTATTGAGGAATATAGCTTATGAGTCATATTATGAAACTTTAGGAAGAAGTAACTGAATATAGGTTGCGACATGAGGTCACTATTTTTGAAAACCAATTTGGGTTTTTGTTAGGATGTGCCACAACTGAGACAATTCACCTATTGAGGCTTTTGTTGGAGGATTTTTTGGTGAAAAAAAAATCTACATATGATACTTATCGACTTAGAGAAAACATATGATAGTTTTCGAGAAATGCTTTTATGATTCTTAATGAAGAAAGGAGTTCTTTTAAAAGTACATTAAAATAGTTAAAGATATGTTTTAAGGAGTTGTAAAGAATGTTAGGATGATTGGGGGTTTGACTTACAACTTTCTCATTACCTCAAGATTGTGTCAAGGTTTAGCACTAAGTCTTTTTTTTTTTTTTTTTGCATTAGTTATGAATGATTTCATTTGATATATCTAAGACAAGTTGTCATGGTGTATGTTATTTGCCGATGATATAATCTTAGTTGTTGA